>NW_013952647.1:797848-800564 GCF_001266775.1 Austrofundulus limnaeus | reverse complement strand
ACCAGCACATCTGTTACACAGAGAGTTCTCTTTAGAGAAATATGGATACACTGCGAGCGTGGGTTACGTGTTTAATTACCATAGGGGGGAGGTTGGTTTTTACCAAATTCGTGACAACGAACAGTTTTCAACTGACACACCTCAGTCCATCTTAAAATACGAGGATTGGCTTGTTCTAATAGCGTTACTGCCATTAGACGAGTTTATTCCTAAAACAACCCCAGATATGTCTGAAAAAAACCGTATTATTATCTGGAGTAATCCCCCCACGAGAGCTGAGATCGCTCAAAAAAAGCAGTTCTACAAAGCTTCCTGGACCTAAGATACTTGTCACAATGGGGTGTGGAAATTACAGGCATGCATTTACGAAAACGACCATCTACACCCCCACAATATGTTCTTATTAGATAGTATTAATTCAGATTGTGGTGCATTTCGCGTAGTTTTGTCACTGCCAGTGATTGCGTTAAACGCTATTTTTCGCGAATGCAACGTAGCTTTCGAAATAAATAAATTACCCCCAGCCTGGGTTACATAATAATGAATAAAACGGTTAGGATCCTCCATTTGTATTTTAAGTCATTTATTTTTATAATATTTGCGTTCGCAGAGCGATGTCTTGCCTAGGTGAAGGATGAGACTGGTCTAAAGTGTATTTTAATAATAGCTTTGCCATATACAAAGTCCACACAGCGGTTCTGATCTGTTTTTATTTGAACTTGTACTGAGTTTATAAACCTTTTTGAAACCTGCACGTAATGAATTGGATTATATCTGATTGAGATGATGTCCCCAAACGCACCTTTCACTTCAACCACACCCAGAAGGGGTGCAAAAGAGTCACCTACAGCTTGATACTCGATTATGTCAGAGTAAACAAATAAATTATAATTTCCAGCATGTAGATCCGTTTGATACGTGGCCGGTCCTTCAGATAATGTAAACCACTGCGAGGGATCCAATCCTATCAGATAACACAACGGGGGCTGTAATCTGATTTGATATTGACCTTGACCTTTAAATTCCACTTTTTGCGTAATACTATTAAAAGACAGATCCACCGTGGGCGTGTACTCGTGTAATGCACTTGTAATCTGTTTGATCAAGTCTTGAATACTTTTGAAACTTCCACCTTCGCTCAGTTTTAAAGGAATAATAACTGATTCCTCTTTATTTGTGTCATAAGGCTGCGTGAATTTTCTGAGCTCAAAGTAACAACCCGAGCTGGGGAGATTGTACCACGTGTGAGGATAAATGATCTCGCAAAGTTCGACTTCCCAGTCTCCTGATAATTCGATAGGTTTTGCTAAATGCACGATAAAATTCGATGTTTTATTTTCAAAGGTCTCTGCGTCGAATTTGATGGAAGTGTCACGTAAAAACCGTGTTTAGGATATCCCATGTTTATCTCCCTTGGTGCGTAAGCGTACTATCTTTTGTGAAAAACGATACGTAGGTTCTTATGTGCGTGGCGTAGGTTGCGTGATGACGTTTATGAACGTTGGCAGCGTAGGTTTTTTACGTGCGACGTAAGTTGACGTGATGACGTTTATGTACGGAGGAAACGTAGGTCTTTTTACGTGTGACACTGGTTCACGTGATGACGTTGTTTGTTTATGTTTTTTTCATACGCGCTGTAGTTCGCTGGCTTTAATCCATGAATTAAACTTGTCTGGCCAATTTTTCCAGCCGACCAGAACCTGTCGTTCACTTCTGAACGTGCGTTTTTTCAATACTTTATCCACCTGGTACATTCTCTCACGGTCTATTTCAATCTTCTGAAGTTCATGTTCATAGAAAGAGCCTTTAATCTTCTCGCCATCAAAGTCTATAATTTTGTAAACAGCCGGATTTCGATAGAGGCATTCAGAGATTGTAAATATTTCATCAGTGAAACTTTGTTGGTATTTCTTATCAAAAACACCATGTAATTTTGATATTCTTACGTGATCACCTTTCTTGAGATTAAATTTGCTTTTAACCCGTGTAACAGCTCCGTACAAATTGTGTAAAACTTGCAGTTTGTTATCATTTGATACATCTATTGGACGCATTTTAATGCTCGAATGAAAAGATTCATTGTAACTTTTTACAAAGTCCTGAAGAGTGTCCAGGTAACGCATGGTGTTTTGAGCTGTAAAAAATTTCCACATTCTGGTTTTCAATGTCCTGTTAAATCGCTCAGTAACAGAAGCCTTTACGTCACTGAATGTGTAAAAATGGATTACATTGTGTTTATCCATTAAACTCTGAAATTTCTTATTAAAAAATTCAGTTCCTGCGTCCGTTTGAAGTTTTCTAGGGATTCCACTTTCTGCGAAAACAGATTCCATAGCACCGGTAACTTGAGTTGCAGTTTTATTTTTTAAAAGTCTTACGTAAGCAAGTTTGGAGAATACATCGATTACTGTTAATAAAAACCTGTATCCATCATTGAAAACTGAAAGACTGCTCATGTCACACAAATCTGCCTGAAATTGTCTGAGAGGCGCAGAGGTAAACACTTTATTCCTAGGGAAATGTATCCTGGCAGGTTTATGCAAAGTGTATGCATCTTGACTTCTTAAAAATGTTTTAATTTTATCAGAATCAATATCAACATTAGATTGATATTTGACAGCTGATTGTAACCTATGAAATCCTACCTGGATTATCAGGAGTGTAATACATTTTCTCTAGGATTTTCTGTTCTTCCATCATGTGCTTCATGAATGAG
>NW_013952647.1:796046-797588 GCF_001266775.1 Austrofundulus limnaeus | reverse complement strand
ACATTAGGAAAAAAACATTAGAAAAAACTACATTCAGCTGGTCTGGTTATAAAAAAACATTAGGAAAAAAACATTAGAAAAAACTACATTCAGCTGGTCTGGTTATAAAAAAACATTAGGAAAAAAACATTAGAAAAAACTACATTCAGCTGGTCTGGTTATAAAAAAACATTACAAATGAAATACAATCAGTTGTTTGTGAAAAAAAAACTTATTTTTTTTGTAATACAAAAACTACAGTTTCTAATCACACTACATTAAATCAACTATTTCAAACCACACTATGAAATAAAAAAAAAACAGGTGGAAAACAAAAAGATTATTCTACACAGTGTTGTAAAAGTTTGTGAACGGTTCTAAGCTTTTTACTTCAGACTCTAACATGGAATCATATAAAGCGTAAATTATTTCAAACACATTGTGCTCGAATCTGAGTTGAAATAACAACGTCTGTGTGATTACTTTTACAGCATAATCGTCCACTATTAAAGCACGAGATCTAAGAATCAGCTGGACGGTGGATATGAATCGATCTTTCATAACTCGGTTCATAATTTCATCATAGTGAGCTCCGTAAAATGCATTCTCGTCACGTACCGTCACACAAAGATTTTGTAATTGACTAGGGTGGTTTATCAAACAACCGTTACATATCTCCCAAGCATAAGAGTCCAGAGTGATGTTCAGCAGATGAAGAATGGCCATCTTAGCTGTTCTGACCACCTCAGGATCCGGCCAATCCCCACAGGAAGCGGTGCTGCTCAACGGTTCACGTGTTGTTGAAGCTGCAGGAAGTGAGGCTGTGTGACTGACCTCTGCTGGCCTGGCTGAGCAAAGCGAGTCCCCGGCTTCAAGGCCCTCTGAAGGCCATGTTGGTTGAAGCGATTCCCCGGCTTCAAGGCCCTCAGAAGGCCATGTTGGTTGAAGCGAGTCCCCGGTTTCAAGGCCCCACTCAGGCCATGTTGGATGAAGCAATTCCACTCCTGACTCTGCAATAGGGCTGTGAGAGGCTGCTGGTGCTGTCGATGGTGGAGGCTCGAGATCCAGCAGCAGCGAAATTTCAGGTGTTGCATCCGAATCCTCAGCGGTGTCTGTAGGCAGATGAGGTGTCGCTGAGCTGAGCCATCTCACCACATCCTCGGCTAACGTTTCACTGCAGACGCATCGGAAGTGATCAGCCTCCGCTTCCCTCTCTAACATGTGGAGATCATCAACGGTGAGCAGTGGAAGCTGGAGATATTCTTCTCGGGTTAGTTGTGAGGTGGGTGGAGTTGCAGTTGCTTCCGGTGATGAAGGCTGGTAACTCGTGTAGTAGTAGGGTGGTGGTGTGGAGGCTCGGAGGGGAGAAGTCGGATCACCGGTACTCACCCCCCATAACGCTGAGAGAGAAGACTGACAGAGCGGTCGATACATTTTTTTTGTGGTCTTTAAGGTCTGAAGTAAATGTGAGAAGTCGTGTAGCACTCACGTCGTTATTAAACTGTGGAGAGAACGGAAGGGGGCGGAGTTGAAACTAGAGGATGGGGTTGAGCTGTGTGTGTG
>NW_013952647.1:793763-795087 GCF_001266775.1 Austrofundulus limnaeus | reverse complement strand
GATTCGAGATTAGTGTTCTGTTTGTCTAGCTCTGTAGAGGTAGAAGCGTTTTTACTTTTTTTTTTCTGGCTGTTCATCAGAGGGTTTTACTGGTGATCCAAGCCTCTTTGACATGGTTTTTTCCCTGTAAAAAAAAGAAAGATAGACAAAAATAATTAACAATCAATTTGCAACATTTTAAAACGTAAAAACATTATAATACTAAAAAAAAAAAACATTTTTTTACCGACCTGTTAAGTTTTAGCGCAAAAAAAAAAAAAAAAAAAAGAGAGAACTCCATTTCTATCTGCCGGGCAAAGCTGCTGCTGGAACACACAGATAGAGTACAATTAAAAATACATTTATAAAAATTACATTAAACTGAATTAAACAAAATAAAAACACATTTACATACCTTTAAGTTTGGCTGATGTTGGAGCAGAGTGGCGGTTCTTCTCGCTGTTGACAGACAGAGTACATTTAAATATATATATACTTTAAACAGAATTAAATAAATAAATAAATACGAACCTTTTAAAATTTACTTCAGCTGCAGGGGCGGTCATGCCGGGGGTCTTGTCCGCGCTGATGGAAGTAGTGACGGGTCAGGAACGCTGCAGGTGCCTTCTCGCCGATGGTTGTACTGAATGAAAGAGACACGTTCTTTTAAACGCTTCGAGAACCGAAGAGGGGCGGGAATTAATGCTTTAAACATGATCTGATTGGTCGAGGGGTGGGTCTAAAGTTTAACCCTAACCACTGATTGGACGATAAGTTTCACCATCAGGCAGGAAGTCACGAACCCCTGAGAGGGAGGGTGAGCGACAGATGGCATGTGTGGACACCTGCTGAAAACAGGAAGTTGTGGTCAGCACAATAGACTTGATGGCACCTGAAACTCTTTTGCAATTAAAACATCTGGACAAAAAACAAGTTGCTGTGACCATAGTTTACAGTTATTCGAGAGGAAAGAGGGGGCTAGGGTTACGGTAAATCGAAGGGGATGAGGAGAAGGAGGGTGAACAGACAGATGGCATGTGTGGACACCTGTTGAAAAACAGGACGTTGTGGTCAGCAGAATAGACTTCATGGCAGCTCAAACTCTTTTGCAATAAAGACATCTGGACAAAAACAAGATGTTGTGCTCAAGGCTTACACTAATTCAAGGGGGAAAGAGGGGGCTAGGGTTACTAGAAGTCAAGGGGGAAAAGGGAGGATAGGGGTTACTAGAAGTCAAGGGGGAAAAGGGAGGATAGGGGTTACTAGAAGTCAAGGGGTTACTAGAAGTCAAGGGGTTACTAGAAGTCAAGGGGGGGTGATGGGGTAGGGGTTACTGGAAGTCAAG
>NW_013952647.1:786690-792703 GCF_001266775.1 Austrofundulus limnaeus | reverse complement strand
AAGGATATCACAAGATATGAACAAGTGTTCATATCTTCAGGAACAGGAACAAGTGGTCAGTGTCAAGGTGATACAGAAAATAAGTATTCCACAACAGTCCCAAAACTTTATAGGAAATTAATTGTTCACAAGCAGGTGTACTCTAGTGATTTTTGTATGATTTGTGAAATAAATGATCGCATATTATGGTTTAAATCAACATTCACTGACTGAGAGTCACTTCTTATGTGTCATTCATTTTGCACTGGAGGGATGTTTACCAAAATAAAAGTGATCCCTTGCTAATTAAATTACTCTTATGACCTTGTTATAAGAAGTGTAAGACTGGACCCTTACACATACATGCTCATAACCGCACACAAACAGGTGTTTAAATTCTGTGTTTTCTGGTTGGAAAGTTTTGGAAACTGTGTGTAAAAACGTTTATTAAAAGTGATAGTAATTATTATACTCCCCTTTATATTCTTATTAATTTTGGGAAACCTCTGTAATCCCAATCTTTTGCTAAATTGATCATTTAGGACTATCATCTTTCTGTATAGCTTATTTTGTAGTCATGTAATGATGTTTTACTAATGTTTGTTACAAATGACATGTTTAATACCCATAGAACTACTGAAATTTACCGTCTGCCTGTATATTATCAAGACATTCATCCATCCATCCAATTTCTACAGTATACCCACTTCTTCTTTTCAGGGTGACAGGGGTCACTGTGCGAGGGGCGGGGTACACCCTGGATAAGTCGAAAGTCCATCACAGGGCCTTACACAAAGACAAAGGAGACAAAGACAACCATTCATGCTCTCACTCACACCAAGGGACAATTTAGAGTTACCAGTTAACCTAACAGTCTGTCTTTTGGTCTTTACGAGGAAGCTGGGACACCCAGAGTGAACCCATGCACGCAGAGAGTAAACATGCAAACTCTACCCAAAAAGGTCCCAGAACTGAGATCCAGGCGACTTTCTTGCAGAGAGACATCAGCTCTACCAACTGATTCACCATGCTGCACAATAAAATTAATAAAATAGTATTTTCTGTAATTTTTCGGAGCAGTAAATGACAATTATTGCCCACCTATACACCTCTAAAGTAGGTAAGGGTCATGAGTTATTTTAATCTGACAAATCTTAACTGAAACTTATTTATAAATATGTTTTGACTTCCTGTTAGATAAATTAATTATCAAGACACAAGGAGAGACAAACAGCAGATCTGATTGAACTCTCTTTTACTTGCTGCAAGGAGTCCAAATACAAAGTACTTTCATACAGTTGTCAGTAGCATGAACTGAATTTCAGTACAATAGTCAGGTTTTTAAAGAGTACCCTTCAAAGTGATGTCCTCCTGTTATACGACCATGCAATCTCCTGTTTTCCTCAGGCCCTACAGTTCCTTTACCCTGTCCTACTTGTCTAACAACAGGTGGTAAAAGTAACTGAACTCTATAATCTAAGTTAGCAGTTTGGGAAGTCAAAGATCATCAGCTGTCTTCACTCTAACAGCATAACTGAATACGAGCAATAAAGAGGTCATTTAAAAACAACACATAGACCAAACATCAATATATCTTATAATTAATATCTAATATTTTAAATCACAAAAACACTTCCCTAATTACCTTTTGAATAATTATACACCAATGTTTTCAGAATAACCCCTCACTGCAACACACACATGCAATTAGATGAACCCAAATGCTCACTTATAACTCTTAAGTTCTAAAAAAATAATCAAACAGGACACCACGTTGAACTTGTAGAAAACACAGAACCTATTATTTAAAAGAAAAATCAAAACAGTGTCTAAATAGGTGTCATTGTCAAGTCTCCAATGATGAACAGCCTATTTCAGTTTAATACTTGTTTGCAATAAAATGCCTACTCAGAACTCAAAACTACTTAGAGCCTCCTTTTGATCCAACAGTGCAAAACATGATTTCTTGCCATTTTTCAATTCATCTTAAAATTTTATTATGTGTGTGACAAAAAAAAAAAAGAAAGAAAAGAAAAAGAAAAACACGTGAAAAAGTTGCAAAGCAATGAAAAGTCATGATGATCAAGGACCACTGGGAAAGTGCATGAAGGAGGGTGCACCTACTGACGTAAGTGATAAATGAGGTTTATAAACAGGTGAAAACCAACCTACACCCAAATACTGAGACACGAGGAATGGAGAACTGGATTGTCTTTATATGTTTGAGATTGGTCTTGGGTTTGTTGAAGCTATTATCATTTGAGATCTTGGGTGGGTCAGTAAACATTCTGAAACAAAACATTGAGCCTATAGATCCTATTACTGCTGCTGGTGTCAGTAATGAAGCTTCATTGATGAAATGTAACCTACAAGGTACACCTCGCTTTCCAGCATTTTCAATGAGTGGGGACTTTGTTGTCGGAGGTGCTTTCTCTTTACACTACACACAATATGCAGTGATTTATAACTACACCAACAAGCCTGAGCCTCCAAGGTGCACAGGAAGGTTAGTGAGAAAGTTAAATGGCAGAATAGAATGTGTGATGCGTAGAAATGGAAATACTTTCATTTGCTGTATATTTTGCAGTCAAGATTGAAAAAGTCTTGCAATGAGCAGAATTTGAGACTTTACATTCCCATGTTGTGTCCACGAACTACTAGTTTATGAACAATAAGGAGAACAAAAGTGTTCTAAGTGTAAAAGGAAATAATAAAAAAATATATATATATAGAAAAATTGTACCTGTACCTCATATTTTAGATAAATTCTTAATTTTATATTTTTTAAGCCAATTACTTAGTCAATTTATGTATAAAATATATTACAAATGTCTTGGAGCATCAGTATGTTCTAAAACATCTTTGCTTATTTACTCAAATACCTGTATTTCTTGTGAACGTTTCCTAATTTCATCAAATGTCAGCATCCTTTTATCTGTGCAGCTTTAATGCTCGGGACCTGCGCTTTTCTCGAACAATGATATTTGCTATTAAGGAGATAAACAACAGCACAGAGCTGCTGCCGGGCATCAAACTCGGATATCAGATCTATGATACTTGTTCCTCTGGGCTTGTGGCAGCCCATGTGGCATTTCAGTTATCAAATGGTGAGGACCCAATGTTTTACAAAAACAGCAACTGTTCCCAAAATGGGAAGGTGATGGCTGTTGTTGGAGACTCTGGATCTACTTCATCCCTCAGCATGGCACGCATCATTGGACCATTTAACATCCCTCAGGTAAGTGATCTGCAGTTTGTACAAACTGAAAACAAATCATATTTGTTGTTACAAGTTGTTAAAGACAATCTGTTAGTGGTAGAACATCATGTTGTTATGTTTGGTATAGGTGAGCCACTTTGCCACTTGTGCCTGCCTGTCAGATAAGCAGCAGTACCCAACATTTTTCAGAACAATTCCCAGTGATCAGTTCCAAGCTGATGCTCTGGCCAAGTTGGTGAAACACTTTGGTTGGACTTGGATTGGTGCTGTTTATTCTGACTCAGATTATGGAAATTATGGAATGGCATCATTTCTTAAAGCAGTACACAGAGAGGGGATCTGTGTGGAGTACTCTGAATCTTTCTTTCGAACTGATCCACATACTAAGATCAGGAGAGTAGCGGATGTCATTCGTAGGTTTCTGCCTCCTTATTTTTCCTTGACAGTCTTGTATTATTATAAACATCCTGCATACAAATGTGAATACTGTTTGTGTTTTAATGGTGTGTTAAAACAGATTTTTTTGCTTGTTCTAACAATAGGTCACATACTATAATGAATATGGTAGTATGTTGAGCAAATTATAATGTTATTCCAGGTCGACCGCAATGGTTGTTGTTGCTTTTACAGCAGCTGGAGATATGAGTGTCCTGTTACAGGAGTTGGCTCGTGATCCTCCACCACCTCGTCAGTGGATAGGAAGTGAGGGCTGGGTAACTGACCCAAACTTTTTAAGATTCAGTTTCTGTGCAGGAACCATTGGAGTTGCCATCCAGCAATCCGTAATCCCAGGGCTCAGAGACTTTCTGCTGGATCTCTCTCAATCTGATGTAGTTGCCTCCTCGGTGCTTAATGAGTTCTGGGAGGATGCATTCAACTGCAGCTTGAAAAACAGTGAGGGTTTATTAAATTATCATTTTCCATTCATGCCTAAGTAGGTTGTACATTTCTTTCTCCTTTTGTTGTTATTTTTAAACGGTTTGCTGTCCAGTGCCTTGCAAATGTATTTACAACAAAAATAATACAAATTTACATTTGTGTCTTAAAGTCAAGTTATATGTGTTGTCTGTCTTTAAATATTAATCTGTGTGTACCTTTAGGTTATGGTAAATGATGATCTATGTAAGATTGTATGTGATGGAAGTAAAGTGTTTGTTTTAATGTTGCTAAATTGGATTTTTATAAATAAAATGTCCACAACAAGCAAATATGTAAGAAAATATGTGAAATGGTACTAAATTGCATTAATGAAAAAAAAAACATTTGCACATAAGGTCAGTTACCTTTGACTCAAACAAGACAATTTAAATTATTTTAAGACGTCGCGTTTACTTTAAGTTACATAAACATTAAGAGTTGAGTAACAGGTGTTATTTGTTTTATGACTGATCAATGTCTCCGTCATTCTGTTTATTTAGTTAATGATACAAACAAGAAAGTCTGTGATGGAACAGAAAATATAAAACTGCTTAAAAGTCCATACACTGAAACATCTCAGCTGAGAATCAGTAACATGGTGTACAAGGCTGTTTATGCAATTGCTCATGCCATTCACAATGCAGTGTGTGAGAAAACTGATGGTACTACTAAATGTGACAAGTACATAAGACTGGAGTCCAAACAGGTTGGTGAAAATCAAATTTTTAAATTTACCTAATTTCCCTCTGGGATCAATAAAGTATTTTTGAATTGAATTTTGAATTGAATTAAGTAATTATACTGGGTGTTGATTCCCCCTCTGAATATCTGCTAATTCACAGGTTTTAATTGAACATAAAAAAGTCAACTTTTCACAAAATGGTTATCCTGTGTCATTTGATGCTAATGGGGATCCTGTGGCTTTTTATGAGCTGGTCAACTGGAAGAAGAGTGAGAGTGGCATTACTGAGCTGGTAACAGTAGGATATTATGATGCATCACTACCAAAGGGCCAGGAGCTACAAATCAAGAGGAGCATAACCTGGGTGGAGGGTGGGACACAAGTAAAAAACATAGTGATGAAAAATTAGAATATAAAAAGCAACTGCAGAAATTTTAAGCTTTTTTTTCCTCTCCACAACTCTGTGTCAGGTTCCAGTGTCAGTGTGCTCAGAAAGTTGTTCTCCAGGAACTCGTAAAGTGTTGCAGAAAGGAAAACCCATCTGCTGCTATGACTGTATACCTTGTCCTGAAGGAGAGATCAGTAATACAACAGGTGTCATTATTTTTTATCCTAATCTGGATTATGATATATTTTATTAATAATTGTCCTTTTTTGTTTTATTTCCTTAGATTCTCCAGATTGCTTCCCATGTTCTGATGAACACTGGTCAAATGCGAAAAGAGATGCTTGTTTGCCCAAACCTGTTGAGTTTCTGTCTTTTGATGAAGTCCTGGCAATCATCTTGTCTACATTTTCTGGTTTGGGCGTGTCTCTGTCCATCATAACAGCAGTTATTTTCTTTTGTCACAGAACAACTCCTGTTGTTAAAGCCAACAACTCTGAGCTGAGCTTCTTGTTGCTCTTCTCTCTGACTCTGTGTTTCTTATGTTCATTAACTTTCATCGGAGCTCCCTCTGAGTGGTCCTGCATGCTGAGACACACAGCCTTTGGAATAATCTTTGTTCTCTGTATCTCCTGTGTTCTTGGCAAAACTATAGTGGTTTTAATGGCCTTTAAAGCTACACTTCCAGGTAGTAATGTCATGAAATGGTTTGGGCCTCCACAACAAAGAATGACTGTAGTGTTTTTCACTTTCATCCAAGTTTTTATTTGTACTGTTTGGTTGGTTCTCAGCCCCCCTTTCCCAATGAAAAACCTGAGCACATACAAGG
>NW_013952647.1:772223-786547 GCF_001266775.1 Austrofundulus limnaeus | reverse complement strand
CCTTCAGCATGCTGATATTCTGTGCAGTGTGGATCACCTTCATCCCAGCATATGTCAGCTCTCCTGGAAAATTTACTGTGGCTGTGGAGATATTTGCCATCCTGGCCTCCAGTTTTGGACTGATACTGTGTATATTTGCTCCAAAGTGTTTCATCATAGTATTTCAGCCAGAAAAAAATTCAAAGAAATATTTAATGAACAAAAATTAGTTTCTTAATTATCAAATCCTCTGGAATTTAGGTGTCAAAATTTGTATGATTTGATAGTAAATATAATATTACCAATACAATTTTACTAATTTTGGGAAACTTCTGTAATCCCAATCTTTAGCTAAATTGATCATTTAGGACTATCAGCTTTCTGTATTGCTGCTTTTGTAGTCATGTAATCTTATTTTATTGATGTTTTTCAGAAATGACATGTTGAATAAACAAAACTATTGAAGGTATATTTAATACTTTACCTTAAGGCTTGTTATTTAATGCTTAAATTCACCTTCTCCCTGTATATTTTCAAGACATTCATCCATCCATCCATTCAGAGTCACAGGGGTCACTGGTGCCCATATACAGCAGTCACTGTGCGAGGGGCAGGGCACACCCTGGGCAGGTTGCAAGACCATCTCAGGGCCACACATAGAGACAAACAAGACAGGCAACCGTTCACGCTCTCACTCACACCAGGGGACAATTAGAGTTACCAGTTAAACAGCCATGTTTTTTGTCTGTGGGAGAAAGCTAGAACCCATGCATCCACAGAGAGTACATGGAAATTCTACCCAAAAAAAAGCTCTCTGAGCTGAGATTTGATCTGGTGACTTTTTTGCTGAGAGGCATAAGCTCTACCAACTGAACCATTGGCTTTGAGTGCAATAAGCATACAGATTATATGACATGTTACTGTAACATTTTAAATTATCTCCTAAAGTGTATAAATATAATTATAAGAGGATTTGGCCTAAAACCGAACTTTGGGGTACCCCACAAGACAGTGGCGCATCATCAGAGTAAACATGATTCATAAAAACAGTAAAAGACCTTTCAGATAAATAAGAGGTCAACCAGTTTAACACAGAGCCGGAAATACCAAACACATCTCTCAGTCTGTTCATAAGAACAGTGTGAACCATGGTGTATAAGGCTGAAGTCCAATAAAACCTGCACCATGTAGTTTCTAGAGTCAGCTGCCATCAACAAGTCACTAGAAACTTTTAATTTAGTGCAATTTGTGAAACCCTGACTGAAAAGTGTCCGTAAAGTGGACACTTGTTGTTCTCCAGCTTAATGATAAAAGACAAAAGCTCAGTGAATACAGATAAAAATGGCTGCACCTGCAGAACGGTACTTTACAGTTTTTAGTGACTGGTATGACACAGCCGTCAACTCAAAAACCACATTTTCAAAACACTTAACGCAGAGGCCTAAACATAGACACAGTGGTCAAAATGACACATTTTGTTTGCAAAAGGCAACAACTATGTCAAAACATTTAAAATATGGAACAAAAGCAAATTTTGCCTTCAAACAACTCAACTTTGACACAGTGAGAACACCTCCATTCAATCAGTACACAATGGGCAACAAAATACAAAATACAGCAATCGTGTGAATCAGTGCACCATTGCTTGTCATTGTAGACTCTGACTGTACGTAGCTTACATGCCAGTGTTGTTTGTAGTCAATTTTGCCCTCTTGCAAAAAATGCATCCAGAAGCAGATACAGTATGCTCTGATGCAAATTTTATTGATTACATTCTTTTTTTCAGACTGTGCCTGACAAATGAAATACAGTTTTTACTGATTGCTTTGACCTGTTTGAAGAAGCTCATCACCATCTCAAAACAATCAATAAAAACTGTATTCCAACAGAGAATACATGGAAATAAAAATAAAATCATTTACTGTGTGAGAAATTAGGTAAATAAAAAACACAGTCTTTTACAGTAAAGAACAAAAATCTATAGTAGGTCTTTAGATTAGAACTTTATTGTCATTGTACAGAGCATAATGAAATTACAGTTCAGAACACCCATTCAGAAGAAGACAGAACATGACAAACATAGGAGAATAGGTACTCTAGGTCATTGTTTCCCAAAGTTGGGGTCGGGACCCAAAGTGGGGTCCCGAAACATCAAGGTGGGGTCCTGAAAAGATTTTCGGAATTAATTACATTTTTGCCGTAGTTGTTACAAAGAAGTGAGGTTAGTGTATTTAAAATGGATAAATGTAGCATAAAAATATTGTTACTGTGCCCATGCTTAGTTGACCTGATACAAATGTTTATCATCCAAAAATAGTTGGGGGCACAGGTCTCTGCTACTGTTATTTTGTGGGTCAAAAGCTGAAAAGTTTGGGAACCACTGCACTTTGGTTCCCAAAGTTGGGCTTGGGACCCAATTATGGGTCATGAAGCACCTTGGATAATATCCAGAAATCAATTTAAAGGGTAATAAAATAATTGCTGATGTAATATTTTCCTTATAACTATTACCAAAACACTAAATAAGTATAAACAAGTATTTATATTTGTGTACAAGCTGTGTAGATTGTCAAAAACCTGTGTTTTTAGGGTTATTAATGATGTATGTGTACTAAGATCAGTAATATTTGGGGTCACAAGTTTTTACCTTGGATAATTTGTGGGTCAGAAGATAAAAAGTTTGGGAACCACTGCTCTAGGTCATGCTGCCACTGAACAAACCCTGCTCAGAGCAAGGATCATCTTCATGAAGACATAATGAGGTGCAACCCTCCTAAAAAACTAAAAACCACACAAGGACAGATGAGGAAAAAAACCACAACATTACTTGAGTACAAGAGAACAACACAGGCCTGTAGACTGATTGCAAATTGAAAAAATCTGTGAAGAAATGTCAAACAGGTGCTTTCGGTGTTTCATACTGACAGATAAAAGGAAGTTGGGACTTACTGAATGACATCTGCGTTAACTGTTTTTCAAAAGGGTGGACAACTATCTCAATCCAATGAGAATGGGTTAACACATTGCAAGAGGTGTCTTCTGCTCTGCTGAGATGGTGATAATGAAGACTGAGAGGTTCCCAGTTCCTTCAAACAGGTCAAACCAGTCAATAAAAACTGTAAAATACAGTAAAATACTTTCAAAGAGCCAGTGTTGATTATTTGTAGGTCAAATGCAGAGAAGGAGGCTGAATTAACAAGTCTGCAGGAAAAAACTATCTTTAAATACAGCTGCTGATTTTTTTTGTTCTGCTCTTGGTTTTTCCTTCTCTCCTGCCCTTCCTTACTTCCTTCCTTGCTTTGCTGCTTGGAGCCTTCTCTACATTTTTAATCCGAAACCAGAAATGATGGAAATTTTTATTTTTATGGATTTGGTTAGCTGGTCTCTTAATAAAATTATTGGAGCAAAGTTTTTTCTTCTTCCATGGGAGGACATGTGAAAGGTGGGACCTCTGTTCTTCTCTGTTCTGGTTATATATCTGGACTCCAATCATTGGATTCTACAGATTGGCTTGGTGGTCTCCTGGTGTTCTACAAAACAACATCGGTGGCTTTTCATCTCCTGGCTGACTGACCAATTTGATGGATGGCCATACTATCAGCACTCGGACATTTGCCTTGAGCGAGCTGGACTCGGTCTGCAAGCGATTCTGTGGAGGCTCGCGGGCCGACTGTGGTCCCTGGACTTTGCTGGCCAGATGGAATTGATCTAGGAAAAGCTGATAGCTCGGCTCAGCGGAATTGTCCACACTATTTTCCTGATTGGATTCGTCACCTTGATATGTATCAGCAGACACTGAAGCAGATGCAAAATTGTTTTCATCTGCCTGACTCTTCTGTTCCCAAAACAACTGATTACAGATTCGGCTCTCCCCTACATGGCCTTGATCTGTTGACTAAATTCTTCCTGGTTGGATTACGTCGACAAGGCTCTGCCCCATCTGGTTCCTGGAGCAGGCTGAAGGCCGCACTGAACTGTGGCTGCACTGGTTTTGGGGACTTGATTCTTTGGGCTCATTCTTCAGATATTCACACAGGCATACAACACTCATGGCTTCAGATACACGCACCCCTAAACTCACTTACTCATCTGGCTAATAAATCTGCTCTTTGCAGAAGGTTTTTTTTATTAACACCATAGTGTTTCACAGTGTTGATATAATATGATGTTTTTGTTTTTTTTCCCCCTCATCTTCCCTTGTGTGGTTTTTAGTTTTTCTGTTAAGTGTAGTGCCTCCTCGTGATGTCTTCATGAAGATGATCCTTGCTCTGTGCTGGGGTCTGTGGTTACATGACCCAGGGCACCTGTTCTTCTATGTTTGTTCTGTCTTCTTCTGAATGGATGTTCTGAACTGTAATTTCATTGTGCTCTGTACAATGACAATAAAGGTCTCTCTAATCTAATCTAATCTCTAATCCACCACCTCAGTGTGCTTCCCAGGGTGTCACGAGCACAGAACAGTTTCATGGACAGAGTTCCTTCAGATGAACATAATCCAAGCTTTACTGCCATGTTTCAGTTAAAAACATAAAGTCAAGGGACTCCTTCGTAACAAGTTCATTCAAGGAAAAAGACTTGTTGCTGATGGAGCGCCATGCAGGAGGGCCATGCACAATGATGACAGCTCATCAGTTCTTTCATTAGCTGATGGCGGCATGCAGATTAAACAGTACACATTGAAACAATGTTTGTGACAAGAACGTAAAAGGTGGCTCCACAAGGTGTTGCAACTTCCTTAGTCTAAGCTCCAATAAAGAGGAAGCTGGCGGGGCTGTGAGGAAGTGTCATTTTCCTGTGGGTGTGTGACCAGGTGTGTGTGGGCCCACACATTCCATTGTTCGGCGATTGTGATAGGTTTGGAGGAAAACTGTTTTATTTGATTGTTTTAATAATTTAACATGTGGTAATGTGGTGTTTTTATGCAGGGTCACACAGTTAGTGATGTTCCGATTGTGGCTGTTCAACGCTGCAGGTAGGCGATAGATTTTTGTGTTACTTATATTGCAGTGTATATTTTTGTTTTTATACATTGTTTTGTTATTAGATAGAGCTGCATTTGATCCTTCGGGATTCAAGTGTTTTCTCAAGTGTTGGCTTATGCAACGCAAGTATGAAGTGTTTTAAATTGTTTTAGATTGACTTGATTAAAGTGTTCTCATAAGTGTTTCATAATTTTTGTATTTTGTGTTTTTACASTTCTGTCACTGCTTCCTGCTGTCCTTTAGAGTTTTTTTTTTTTTAGTTGTTGGTTCCATCTAGCTTTTGGTTTGTGTTTTGTTTTTCCTTAGTATTTTTGTTAGGGCGGACTAACAATTTTCTTTTGGTTGTTTCATGTTTTATTTCTTTGGGTCACATCCCCATATTAACATTCCACATCCCTGTTAATCTTAAACATCTGAGACCCGATCTTCATTGAAGTGTTATGCTACGTTCACACCGAATGTGTTTTGAGCAGCAAAAAAGCTCCCAACGCCTCCAGCTGGACGCACTATGTTCAGACCGGGACACAGAGCAGATGCGCGTCTGAAGAGGGAGGAGCATCTTGGTTTTATTCCGGTCTGTGTTTGGCAGATGAAATAAAGATAAAATAAAGAAAATGGCTTTGCGTTATTTACTAAAGAGCAAGGGAACGTTGCGCACATAAGATAATTAATTCACCACAGGATTTAGAGGCGATTTGTTCGGTTAGTTTCGCCACTCCAGGAAATGCGAGCTGACAGACAATTTTTTGTCCCGAGCCCAGTACGAGCTGCTGAACCCAAGGAGGTTCTATAGAACAGCTGGAGTGCACAGAAACCATGTGACCGTGTGATCAGCTGGTGAAGCTAATGGCTAACGCAAAACAGGCAAGAGTCTGGATTTCCCATTACTGTGCGTTGGTAACAGAGCAGAAAAAAAGGACTGACGATGTAGAAATCATAAAAAACTATTAATAATAATATTAATCCAATTATTTTTAATATTTTACAGTTTATATAATCTATCTAATGTTTCAAACAAAGCCAGAAAAGCTGTTTGTGTTATGGATTTATTAACAGAAGAMAAACAGGAAAACGTCTCATTTCACAACACAAGTCAGCAGATTTGATCTTATTTAGCTCAATGTGATCTGAGCAGAACATAATGTAACAGTTTAAAATTAAAATAATCTTATAAAGTCGATGTAATCACTGTTATTCATTGAACTGGTTAGCAGATATTAGGTTGTGGAGCATGTATACAGAGTTTAGCATTGTTGAATCATGCTACAATTTAACACAAACTATTAAATATTACTTTGTCCTCTGATTAATATTTAGACCTACAGAGTGTAAAATAATATTATAAATGTAAGTATTTTTAGGTTTCGGTTAGAGGAACCTGACTTGTTAAGAAGATGTTAGCTAATAGAGACAAGTTTAATCCCATAACCAGAGAACATTTTCTAACTGTTGACTGGTAAATATAAATATTCCTTTTTAATGACAGTAAGAAGAAATATTAAATATACTTTGTTACTAGCTACAATCATAATTTTCAACTAGCTAAAGTCTAAGTTACAGGCTGACTTCAGGTCTGGTTTAGATCATTGTTACTTATAAGTAACAATTATATATTTTTCTGGTATAAATCTGCTGTTTTACATGATTGGTGAATGAAATTAACATAATTATTAATATATTGTAAAAATATGACAGATAATCTGTGAAACAGATCCAGTTCAGCTGCTGTTTATCTATTAATTTCTATGGAGGCTGTGAGCTGTTGTCCTGTTTGGTCTCTGTTTCTGCTCCTCCATGCTGTCACAGACGCTACCAGTGGACGGTATGGGCGGGGCTCAGTCTAGTGATATTATTCAAGACTATGGCTGAACCACATCGGTGCTAATATCTCCAGCCAGAACATCAACTACAGACGGTCGATTCAGATAAAGAGCTCCTATCGGTCTGTTACGGTTTAGTGGGCAACATTCAGGAAACTGTCACGTGGAAAACTGAGTCTCTGATTGGTTAACAAGATGCGTCGAGCGGCGTAAGTTCAGAATTTTGAACTCAGGCGTCGGCTGCTTTCAACGCACTGCATGCACGGAAAACGCTCTGCTGCCCCTTCCGCGTTCCTTGCGCGCTACGCAAAATGGACGTGACGTGACACACGACCCCTAGAGACGGGTCCGCCATAGACTTTGCATGTAAACTGGCTGCTCCTGCAGCTCAAAACGTGTTCGGTGTGAATCCACCATTACCTTGAGTGTATTGCATGTAGTATTTCTGCAATGAACAAAGTCTGCAGTATAAGTTTGTAGTGAACATTGGTTGCGTTAAGTTTTGTGGGTTTGTCTGCCTTAGGGGTGTTAAAATCGGGTTGGTGGTTGTTGAATTGACAGCAGATGGATGAGATTCTCCTGTTTATGTATCAATAAATATTATTAATTGACTTTA
Organism: Austrofundulus limnaeus; assembly: GCF_001266775.1. Lineage (NCBI taxonomy): Eukaryota > Metazoa > Chordata > Actinopteri > Cyprinodontiformes > Rivulidae > Austrofundulus > Austrofundulus limnaeus. The sequence continues at coordinate 779,150 of NW_013952647.1, read as the reverse complement.
TTCTTGCGGTCGATTATTCTTCTGCTCCACTCGAGTCATAACAAGAAGATACCCAATGACAAACATGAAGATCTCCATCTATGCAAACTGACTGATTTATGGTTAGCAGGTGGTGGTCGACGCTGGCCAGGCATTAGATGATGTGTCAGACTCCCTGCTGGATACTACAGGTAGAGACTGAAGTCAGGGAGAAACTCCTTACTTCTCAGTCATGTCTACAGTACAGCCTTAAACACCAGCTCTAGATCCTTTTTTCTTGCTTATTGCATCTGGAACTTTGCAAGAGTGAGTGAGCAGCAAACTAACAGAGGTGGAAATCTTCCTCTGAAACTGGCGCCATCTTGCTCCCTGTTTAGAATTAGGAAAGGTCCTTCATGTGAAACAAAATCCTTAAAAAATGGGGGAAAATAAGAAATACAGTTGCCCTTAGTATAATTCATAAGAAGTGGTGATGTAAGGTGGATATCTGGTAATAAATTAAAAAAGTAATAAAATGTAAAATATGGGGAATCATTCCAGATTCACATAAAGATGCCTTTAAAATATGGCATAGGAAAAAGAAAATACATGAAAAAGTTGTAAAGCAATGAAAATCATGATTAACGACCACTAGGATAGTGCATGAAGGAGGGTGCACCCACTGACGCAAGCAATCAATGAGGTTTATAAACAGGTAAAGCCAAACCTACACCCGATTACTATCGACACGAGGAATGGAGAACTGGGTTGTATTTGTAGGTTTGAAATTAGTCTTGGTTTTATTGGAGCTGATATCAGTTTCTTTCTTGGGTGGGTCGGTAAACAGTCTGAAACAAAACATTGAGTCATTAGGTTATATTACTGCTGCTGATGTCAATAATGAAGCTTCGTCAATGAAATGTGACCTACAGGGCACCCCTCGCTTCACTGCATTGTTGATGAGCGGGGACTTTGTTGTTGGAGGTGCTTTTTCCTTACACTACACACAGGATGCAGTGATTTATAACTACACCAAGAAGCCTGAGCCTCCAAGGTGCACAGGAAGGTTAGTAAAAAGGGAAAATGGCAGAAAGTATTGTTTTATGTGTGTAATTGGATACATTTTCATAAAATTTACAATGAAGTTGGAAAAAAATGGTGCAATAAGCAAAACTTGGAACTTTACATTACCATGTTGTGTCAAATAACTACCACTTTATAGAAAATAAGGAAAATGAAAGTTTTCTAAGTGTAAATATTAAAATAAACATAGTTGTAAATGTCAATGATTTTCTATTTAAGGTAAATGTTATATTTTTAAACCAATTACTTAGACAACTTATGAATATAATATAAATTGTTGCAATTGGTGCATTGGTTGGTTCTAAAGCATTATTTCTATTTGCTCAAATGTCTTTATTTCTTGTGAACATTTCCTATTTTCTGTAAATGTCAGCATCCTTTCTATTGTGCAGGTTTAATGCTCGGGGTTTGCGTTTTGCTCGTGCAATGATCTTTGCCATTGAGGAAATTAACAACAGCTCAGAGCTGCTGCCAGGGATCAAACTTGGATATCAAATCTATGACTCGTGTATTTCAGCACCAGTGTCTGCACATATGGCATTTCAAATGACAAATGGTCAAGACCCTGTGTTTTACAGAGGCAGTAATTGTTCCCAATCTGGTGCTGTTATGGCTGTTGTTGGAGATGATGGTTCCACACCATCCATCAGCATGGCACGCATCATTGGTTCTTTTAACATCCCTCTGGTGACTAGTTTAAAAATTGCAAACTGAAATCTGTGTTTTAGTTAAATTAAAATGTCATATATATGTTTTTTCTTATCTTTTTTTCTTTTCTTTTTTAGGTAAGCCATTACGCCACATGTGCCTGTCTGTCAGATAAGCAGCAGTTTCCAACTTTTTTCAGAACAATTCCCAGTGATCAGTTCCAAGCTGATGCTCTGGCCAAGCTGGTGAAACACTTTGGCTGGACTTGGATTGGTACTGTTTATTCTGACTCTGATTATGGAAATTATGGAATGGCATCGTTTCTTGAAGCAGTACACAGAGAGGGCATATGTGTAGAGTACTCTGAATCTTTCTTTCGAACTGACCCAAGTGCTAAAATCAGGAGAGTAGCAGATGTCATTCGCAGGTTTCTGAATCTTACTTATTTTTCTGTCTTGTATGATTTTAAACATCATGCACAACAGGAGCACTGTTTACATGTTTATTGTGTTTTGATGTTGTGTTTATTCATACACATTTAAAGCACCTACCACTATATTATGCCATAATCAACTTTACTTATGATTGTTCTAACAATAGGTCACAAAATATCTTGATTACAGTAGTATCTTGAACAAATTCTAATGTCTTTCCAGATCAACTGCAATGGTTGTTGTAGCTTTTACAGCCTCTGGAGATATGAGTGTCCTGCTAGAGGAGCTGGCTCATGATCCTCCACCTCGTCAGTGGATAGGAAGTGAGGGCTGGGTAACTGACCCAAACTTTTTGAAATTCAGTTTCTGTGCAGGAACCATTGGAGTTGCCATTCAGAAATCTGTCATCCCAGGGCTCAGAGATTTTTTGCTGGATCTCTCTCCTGCTGAAGTGGCAGCCTCTTCAGTGCTTACTGAGTTCTGGGAGGACTCATTCAACTGCAGCTTAAAAATAAGTGAGGATTTATTAATTATTTATTTTACCATTGTTTAACCAGTCAAATCCCATTTAGATAGATCTCTTTTGCAAGGTCGACCTGTGCCTGAAGGAAACCTATTGTACATACTTTTGTGCTGTTAGGGAAACCCAGGTGCTCAGTAAACTCCATTTAATGTAAAGCTAGGTTGTATTTTCTTTCTTCTTTTTTTGTTGTTGTTGTTTAAACAGTTATGAAACTGCCCTCTGCTTTATAGCCAGACAAATGCAATTGCAAAAAAAACAAAAAAAAGAACACTAAATTACTTTGAAAAATAAATTTATATGTGTATTTGTCTTTAAAAGATTAATCTACACATTCTCACTCCCAAGTCGTCACATATTGACGCTTTTCCAAAGGTTCCCTCTGCGTCGTATTTTGACGCATCAGGTGCCCCCCTCGTGTCAGTCCTTGACGCCCGCGGCTTTTCCGGGTTGCGCCACCAGGGGTCTTTGGGTCGGGGGTCTGAGGTTAACATGAGGGATCAGGATTAATGGTTAAGTTTAGGTACTGGGATCAGGGGTAGGATGTCCATGGTGAATATTTGGTCATTTTACGCTTTAGAACATGTTGACGTGAATTTCTACATTTTCTAAAAATGGTTAATTTTACGTACTACGGTCAGGGACAGGATGTCTAAAGTGAACAAAGTTAATTTCAGGCTTTGGAACGGTCATTTTCGCGCATTTTATACACTTTCTGAAAATATGACAACAGATTTCGCCCCATCTCGTCAGTAACTGACGTGACGGGGGTACCCTGCGCGTCAAAATCGGACGTAGAGGGAACCTTGGAAACGCGTCAATATGTGACGACTTGGGAGTGAGAATGGGTTGGATTAATATGTTTCTGTCTTTATGTTTTGGTAGATGATGATCCAAACAAGAAAGTCTGTGATGGAACACAAGATATAAAATTTCTTAAAAGCCCGTACACTGAAACTTCTCAGCTGAGAATAACTAACATGGTGTACAAGGCTGTTTATGCAGTTGCTCATGCCATTCACAATGCAGTGTGTGAGGAAACTAATGGTACTACTAGGTGTGACAAAGGTGTAAGACTAGAGTCCAAACAGGTTGGTGAAAATCAATAAATAAAAAAGAAAAATAATTATAGAGGATTTAAAAAAAACCTCTCTGTATATCTGCTATTTCACAGGTTTTGACTGAACTGAGGAAAGTTAACATTTCCCAAAATGGTTATCCTGTGTCATTTGATGTTAATGGGGATCCTGTGGCTTTTTATGAGCTGGTCAACTGGCAAAAGAGTGAGAGTGGAGTTATTGAACTGGTAACAGTAGGATATTATGATGCAGCACTGCCTAAGGGCCAGGAGTTCCATATCAACAGGAACATAACCTGGGTGGGGGGTGCTACATGGGTAAATTAATTATGATAAATTTAATGAAAACAAGTGTTTTAAATTATTAATTATAGCCACATTCAAAATGACGGAAGTAAATATTTTGTCTGTATTCCAGGTACCAGTGTCAGTGTGCTCTGAAAGTTGTTCTCCAGGAACTCATAAAGTGTTGCAGAAAGGAAAACCCATTTGCTGCTATAATTGTACACCGTGTCCTGAAGGAGAGATTAGTAACATGACAGGTAACATCAAATTACTTATATTCATAGTTGCATTTTAAAAATTTCACAGCTAATGACACTTCATTATTTAACTTTTTAGATTCTTCTGATTGCTTCCCATGCCATAAAGAATTCTGGCCTAATTCAGAAAAGGATGTTTGTTTTCCCAAACTTGTAGAATATTTGTCATATGATGAAGTCCTGGCAATCATCCTGGCTGCATTCTCTGTTTTTGGAGCCTGTCTGGCCATAATAACAGCAGCTATTTTTTTACGTCACAGAACAACTCCAGTTGTTAAAGCCAACAACTCTGAGCTGAGCTTCTTGCTGCTCTTCTCTCTGACTCTGTGTTTCTTATGTTCATTAACTTTCATTGGAGCTCCCTCTGAGTGGTCCTGCATGCTGAGACACACAGCGTTTAGCATAATATTTGTTCTTTGTATCTCCTGTGTTCTTGGGAAAACTATAGTGGTTTTAATGGCCTTTAAATCTACACTTCCAGGTAGTAATGCTATGAAATGGTTTGGGCCTCCACAACAAAGGATGAGTGTTGTATGTCTTACTATTATTCAAGTTTTAATTTGTACTGTTTGGTTGTTACTCAGTCCTCCTTTCCCAATGAAAAACCTGAGCACATACAAGGAGAAGATCATCCTGGAATGTGCTTTAGGCTCTGCTGTTGGCTTCTGGGCTGTGCTCGGCTACATTGGCCTGCTGGCTGTTTTTTGCTTTGTGTTAGCTGTTCTAGCTCGGAAACTACCTGATAATTTTAATGAAGCCAAGCTGATAACCTTCAGCATGCTGATATTCTGTGCAGTGTGGATCACCTTCATCCCAGCATATGTCAGCTCTCCTGGAAAATTTACTGTGGCTGTGGAGATATTTGCCATCCTGGCCTCCAGTTTTGGACTGATACTGTGTATATTTGTTCCAAAGTGTTTCATCATATTATTTCAGCCAGAGAAGAACTCCAAGAAGTATTTAATGAACAAAAATAGATTTTTATAAATATCAAATGGTTGAAAATTAGATGTCAAATTTCTAATTAATTTTTTTACGTACAAAATGTTTTAAATAAAATGTCAGTTTTTTTACTCTGCTCATGTTTGTTTTAAAACAGTTTTGGATTTCTTCCTATTGTTCTTTGAACACATTTAAAACAAAAACAGGCTTATATGTAAGCTAGTGTGTTTCAGTCATCTAGAATGAAGACATAATGAAATTCATTCTGAACCTTTCGATACACCTCCAACTGCAATTTTCACAATTTTCTTCCAGATCATCATCATGTGGTTCATCAACTTAATTGCCCTCTGTATTTGCTGCAATTCTGTACATCACTCATGTTTTAAAAACTGACTTCAGCATGCTTCTCTATTTCTCATACCTTTTTCTCAATCTTAAAAATTCCAATGAATAAGCAAAGCAAAAGCCTCTCTACCCTCTCCCCTACATATTTCCACACTTTCAAAGGTATGTCATCATGTTTAATCCGTTATTATGCGCCACTTTTAGACAAAAAACAAAACATAAAAATTAAACAAAAATCTAGTGTTGTACTTCTACACAGTTGAAGCCCTTTCCTCTTGAAAATCTTGCACAAAAAACACAAGGCTTAATTGCATTCCTTGTTTAATTCCAGTCTAGTGAAAAAAATGTATCTCAAAAACTACATTCACTATTCAGATTCTAAAATATRCTATATGTCACGGTCATTAATGACGTATTTCCGGTAAAATTCTTGTGTAGCAGTAACTTAGATGGACTGTCAGTCCTCAAGACTTTGGCCAACACATTCCTCGTCCCCATGTCTACAAGAGAACAATGACTTATTCATTTACCTCCAAGCCTTTAGTTTACTATCTACAAGTGGTAAGATAGCAACCGGATGTGACCACCTCCTATTGATTAAGTACTGTGTAAGAACCCCTTTGATGTGCTCAAAATGGCCGCTTATCACAAAGAACTCAAAGTTTCTGCAGACCTGAAGTCTACCAAAAGTGGATTATACAGCCTGAAAACCCTCTTTGAGGCCGGATCTCCTGCTGAGATGTAACACGCAGGCAAGCTTCAAAGGCACATTTACATACAATCTCATTTATGGTTTTAGAGCGCTCCCAAAAGACTGTTTTCATAATTACATCACGAACACATGTTTTTCTGTATTTCTCATTCTGATAAAAAAGAGAAAATAAAAAGAACCCATTGTATTCTCTACAATGACTCAATCATTTGAAATAATGTACTGTTTTAATCACTTCACAAGCAATCTACCTCTGTGTGTTTAATCAATTTTAGTGGTAAAAGACTGTGCATAGGAAGGCAGGTCATGTGACTGTTTTCAGCCAATCATGAGTTTTCAGAGTCAACACAATAGGACCAGTTTTAGCGTCAGTCAGTCAGTCAGAGAGAAGTCAGCATGGAGTAGGAGGGAGGACAAAGCTCCAGTTTTCCCTTTGGGGACATTTTTCTTTATTTTATTTTTATTTTATTTTATTTCATTTTATTTTGTAACTTCAAAGTTGTTAATTCCTCTGTATAGAGCGGGACTGGATTTATGCAGGAAGCGAGCTTGATCAGAACATTTTTCAATCAACAAGTATCCAGAAGCAGACTCCTCATGTCCAGCTTGGAGCCGACCCAAGCCGCTTCTTGGTGCGTCCGAACTGTACCCACACGGGACCC
>NW_013952647.1:765856-770016 GCF_001266775.1 Austrofundulus limnaeus | reverse complement strand
GCTTTAATCCACTTTGGAGTGATTTTTTCCCACTTGGCTGGACCTGTACATATCCTGTGTTAATGCTGGTACATGTCAAATGGTAATTATTTACTGTGGAGGTCATTAAGAGTCATTGTCGGGTGAAAAAATCTTTCACTAACACTGTGTTGACCGTGAACCGGAAGTGATCGGAGTGGCATCACGTGCTGAAACGGATGTCCGTGGCATACAGTATAGGCTATTGSCATAAGGCTTGGTACATTTTGACTTCCGCCATTTAGCACCAACCTAAACTGTAAAAGCTAGAAACTACCTAAACCAGATTACAAGCAAAGAGAAAAGCAGCTATAACGGAATAACATTAAATAGGTGAATAAACTGCATTGAGTGAAGAACTGAAAAAATTCCTCAAATAAAAATAAAAAAAAATTTAGAAACAAAAAACCTCCAGAGGTCTTTAATTTAGCTTGGTAAGAGTGGAAATGTATGATAAAAACTTGTAAAAAAATGAACTGTAAAATTTTGCAGATGATTTCTAATTCATGGAAAGATACAATTATTGTATGAAAATAAAATTAATTTGAAAAAATTTGCAAGGTTAAAAAATAAATAAATCCTGACACATTTCTAGGCATGTGCATGAAGGAGGGAACAACTACTCATGTAAACAAATTAGGTTTATAAACATTTAAAAACAAACTCACACCCAAATACTGGCAAATCAGGAATGGATAACTGGGCTGGGTTTAGAGGTTTGAGATTAGGCTTGGGTTTATTGGAGCTGATATCAGTTGCTGTCATGGGTGGGTCTGTACCTGGTTTGGAACAAAACTTTGTTTCTATAAATTCTATTACCAGTGCTGGTGTTGATGAGGAAGCTTCATGGATGAAATGTATCCTACAGGGTACCCCTCGCTTCTCTGCATTTTCAATGGGTGGGGACTTYGTTGTTGGAGGTGCTCTCCTCCTCCATGGCACACAGGATGCAGTGATTTATAACTACACCAACAAGCCTGAGCCTCCAAGGTGCACAGGAAGGTTAGTAAGAAAAAGGAGCAGAAATGGATGATTTATGTTTTATTTCATTATGCCTTGCAGTAATAGAAGCTTCCTGTGCCAACTGCCAGTTTTTTTCTCAAAACTTTGAATTTTTTGATCATTTTCTAATTTGGTATYTAAATGTTAGCATCTTTCATCTGTGCAGGTTTGATGCCCGGGGTCTGCGTTTGTGTCGTGCAATGATCTTTGCCATTGAGGAAATTAACAACAGCACAGAGCTGCTGCCAGGGATCAAACTTGGATATCWGATCTATGACTCATGTGTTTCAGCATCAGTGTCTGCACATGTGGCGTTCCAAATAACAAATGGTCAAGACCCTGTGTTTTACAGAGACAGTAATTGTTCCCAGGCCGGTGTTGTGATGGCTGTTGTTGGAGATGTTGCATCCACTCCATCCATCAGCATGTRGCGCATCATTGGGTCCTTTAACATCCCTCTGGTGACTAATTTTAAAATTGCAAACTCAAATCACAGTGCCAAAAACAAGTTTTCAACAATGTGAAGCCCTAAAATTTTATTTTTTTATTGCTTAAGGTAAGCCATTATGCAACCTGTGCCTGTCTGTCAGATAAGCAGCAGTACCCAACATTTTTCAGAACAATTCCCAGTGATCAMTTCCAAGRTGAVGCWRTGGRKAAGCTGGTGAAACACTTTGGRTGGACTTGGATTGGTYCTGTRWATTCTGACTCAGATTATGGKAATWATGGCATGGCATCTTTTCTTGAAGCAGCACAAAGAGAGGGGATCTGTGTGGAGTACTCTGAATCCTTCTTTCGAACTGACCCATATACCAAGATCAGGAGAGTAGCTGATGTTATCCGCAGGTTTCTGCCTCATTATTTTCCATTGTCTATCTTTACTTCTGGAGTAAACYTCCTGCATACAGATGTGACCAGAAATTACTTTTTAAAAAGTGTTTTTAGATATGTTTTGTATGTTCTAATGACAGGTCACACAATYTCTTGTATTTAGTAGTTTAYGTTATCAAATTTGCACATCTTTCCAGGTCGACCGCAATGGTTGTTGTGGCTTTTACAGCTTCTGGAGATATGAGTGTCCTGTTACAGGAGCTGGCTCGTGATCCTCCACCATCTCGTCAGTGGATAGGAAGTGAGGCCTGGGTAACTGACCCAAATCATTTGAGATTCAGTTTCTGTACAGGAACCATTGGAGTTGCTGTCCAGCAATCTGTCATCCCAGGGCTCAGAGACTTTCTGCTGGATCTCTCTCTCACTGAAGTAGCAGCCTCTTCAGTGCTTACTGAGTTCTGGGAGGATGCATTCAACTGCAACTTAAGAAAAAGTAAGTTTTATTTTTATTTTTCAAATTATTAATTATAATAAAAATGGTTGTATAGGTTTTATTTCCACTTCATAATTCATGCATCCTCCATTTTTTTATTTTTTTATTTTTTTTACTTATAGGACAATAAAATCCAAACCACACAGTGTTTAAAGTAATGTATAAAGTATTGCTTAAATGTTATTGAAAAAAACATGTAATGATCTTAAATTAAGTAAATTGACAAAAATCACAATATTAAAGTGTCATAAAACGTCTTTTTTAATCTCGTTTTTCATCATGTAAATTTCTAAGATTTGTTTGTATCGGTGTAAACAAACACAAGTGGGAAATTTTTTAATTAATTGTCAGTTTGCAATGAGGGCTAATGAAGATAAAAAAAAGTTCTTGTGATGAATAAATAACAAGGAAATYACAGCTTTGTAGATATGCATTTAAAAATCCTTTCTGTTTGGTTGTTGTTTAATCGGATATTTATACATAACATATCCACCACAGGCAAACATATTTGGWTAAGAAAATATATAAAATTGTACTAAACTGGATTTAAAAAAAAACTTTAAGCATAAGGTCAGGTATCTGTGTAAAGTAACACAGGAAGACCATTTAAATTATTTGTATGCTTTACATAAAATTCAGGTATTTTAAGAGTAAAACAATATGTGTTTTTGTGGTTGTTTTTTCTTTSTTTGTTTGTTTTGACCTATTAATGTTTCTGTTTTTATGTTTTAGTAGATGGTGATCCAAAAAAGAAAGTCTGTGATGGYACTGAAGATATAAAAARGCTAAAAAGCCCGTACACTGAAACATCTCAGCTGAGAATCACTAACATGGTGTACAAGGCTGTTTATGCAATTGCTCATGCCATTCACAATGCAGCGTGTGAGAAAACTAATGAAACTATTAGGTGTGACAAARACATTGGACTGGACTCAAAACAGGTTAGGGAAAACATTTAAATCAAAAAGAGCTCAAACTTTTTAATTAGTTACTTGGTTTTCTAACAAAATAAAGGCAAWTGGTTCCCTCTCTGAATTTTCTGATTCACAGATTTTAACCGAGCTAAAAAAAGTCAGCTTCTCCAGAAATGGTTATCCTGTGTCATTTGATGCTAATGGGGATCCTGTGGCTTATTATGAGCTGGTCAACTGGCAGAAGAGTGAGAGTGGAGTTATTGAGTTTGTAACAGTAGGATATTATGACGCATCTCTGCCTAAAGGCCAGGAGTTTCAGGTCAACAGGAACATAACTTGGGTGGAGGGTGGAACACAAGTAATGATATTTAAACATTTTACCTAAAGGAAAAGATGTTTAAATATTSAGAGCTGTTTTCAACATCAGGTACTTTTAGATTTTGTCTGATTGTGTGACAGGTACCAGTGTCAGTGTGCTCTGAGAGTTGTCCTCCAGGAACTCGTAAAGTGTTGCAGAAAGGAAAACCCATCTGCTGCTATGATTGTATACCATGTCCTGAAGGAGAGATCAGTAACATGACAGGTAACATCAGATGTTTTGTATTCATTTTTGCATTTTCAMGTGTTACCCTGATGATCTCTGTGATCTGTTTTTTTTTAAGATTCTTCTGATTGCTTCACATGTCCCAGTGAATTCTGGCCTAATACAGAAAAAGATGCTTGTTTCCCCAAACCTGTTGAGTTTCTGTCATATGATGAAGTCCTGGCAATCATCCTGGCTATATTATCTGTTACTGGAGCCTGTCTGGCCATCATAACAGCAGCCATTTTCTTACGTCACAGAACAACTCCAATTGTCAGAGCCAACAACTCTGAGCTGAGCTTCCTGCTGCTCTTCTCTC
>NW_013952647.1:763772-765598 GCF_001266775.1 Austrofundulus limnaeus | reverse complement strand
GTTTTAATATGTACTCTGTGGTTAGCATTTAACCCTCCATTTCCATTGAAAAACCTGAGCACATACAAGGAGAAGATCATCCTGGAATGTGCATTAGGCTCTGCTGTTGGCTTCTGGGCTGTGCTCTGCTACATTGGCCTGCTGGCTGTTTTTTGCTTTGTGTTAGCTGTTCTAGCTCGGAAACTACCTGATAATTTTAATGAAGCCAAGCTGATAATCTTCAGCATGCTGATATTCTGTGCAGTGTGGATCACCTTCATCCCAGCATATGTCAGCTCTCCTGGAAAATTCACTGTGGCTGTGGAGATATTTGCCATCCTGGCCTCCAGTTTTGGTCTGATTCTGTGTATATTTGCTCCAAAGTGTTTCATCATATTATTTCAACCTGASAAAAACTCAAAGAAATGTTTCATAAAGAAAAATGTATTGTAAAATATGGATGGTTTTAAAATATTTTGTCAAGTCATACATGCCAACATGATAATTATAGTAAACATCACACTTCCTATTTATGTGGCAGAAAGGTTTGCACTTTTTAATCTTTTGAACACGTAACAAACAGGCACATGTAAAMGCTGGTGAAGATTCTGTATTCCAGAACATAGCAAAAACAACAAAAATATACTTCTATTTTGTTTAAGACATTCCATGTAAGAAGTAAAATGCATTTAACTATAGTTGATCATTTAAGTTTTTGTGTGTTTRATGATGTTTTTTATACACACAACTATGTACAAAATGAGGTAGGTGGTTGGCCCCTTTGCAAACAGTCCTCTAGTTAAAACAGAAAAATGCAGAAACACAGGGCTTTACTTTTTTGTTGTTTTATTTGCACCATGTGATGTTCTGTGTGTAGTTCATCAGATAACCTGATTTGTTCAAGCCTTTTTACTAATGRTGAATTTTATACATGTTATATCAGAAATAAATATGAAGGAGCAAATAAAAAAATTATATTTCATTCATCCACATAATGTATTGTTCATGTGATAAACTTAATCATTAAAWTATTCTGGAAAAAATAATAATGCAATGAAGCCCAGGAACGTGGTACTGGTGGTGTGAAACTCGCACTTCTCTGCCTTAACATAAAGGTTATTCTGGAGCAAACGAAGTAGGGCGGTGTGGACATGTTGGACATGAGATTCCAGATCCTTGGAAAAAAATCAGAATGTCATCAAGATAGACTAATACGTTGATATTAATAAAATCTCTGAGCACATCGTTAACCAGAGCTTGAAAAACAGCAGGAGCATTGGTTAGTCCAAATGGCATGACAAGATACTCATAATGGCCAGAAGGGGTGTTGAAAGCAGTTTTCCACTCATCTCCCTCGCGGATCCTCACCAAATGATAGGCGTTGCGAAGGTCCATTTTGGTGAAGATCTTGGCTCCCAGTGTGAGGTCAAAAGCAGAAATCATTAGGGAAAGAGGGTTCTTTATGGTGACGTCGGCCAGGACACTGTGGGGCTTAGTAGTTGGGTGTGTCMGCATGCCCAGAGAAAAAGCAAAATCAGGTCAATAAACTCGGTGTCAGCTCCAGAATCAATGGGCCTCATGCAAGAACCGTTCATACGCACAGATTTGTTCTTAAATTTTGCGTACGAGTGATTTAGGAGAATTTGTGGCATTCACCAATGTTTTCGTATTCTACGATTTTTTTCAGATACGAACAAAATTTACGAGTGGTCCAGACCTGTCGTATATTTTACCAGCAGTCAGTCTGCTGTTATGCAGACGGGTTTTCCTCCATAATAACTTTATATTTTGTTAGTTTGAAGATATTTTGAGTTGAAAATACATTACACTCCATAATTATGTTGACA
>NW_013952647.1:761589-763648 GCF_001266775.1 Austrofundulus limnaeus | reverse complement strand
ATTTGGTTGAGACCTCTGTAGTCAATGCATGGTCTGAGAGTCTTATCTTTTTTGGCCACAAAGAAAAATCCTGCCCCTAGGGGAGATTTGGAGGGGTGGATAATACCGGAAGCTAAGGATTCGTCGATGTAGGTTTTCATGGCCTCTTTTTTGGGACCGGAGAGATTATAGAGGCGACTGGAAGGAAGTACTGAATCAGGTATTAAGTCTATGGCGCAGTCGTATGGTCTATGGGGAGGTAAGGAAAGTGCCTTACTTTTACTGAAAACATGCTAAATCATGGTAAACTTCAGGTATGGATGACAAATCTGTCTCTTCAACAGGTTCCTCCCCTTTAACGGAGACTGAGACAGRCGACTTTAAACAGTGTTGTAAGCAAAAGGTACTCCAGTTCTCGACCCTCTTTTCCTTCCAATTAATGACTGGGTTATGCAGAGACAACCACGGAAAACCAAAAATAATTTGTGGAGAAGTAGAGTCAAAAACAACAAACTCACCGAAGTCGTGGTGGTTTCCCGACAAAATCACATGCAGACTGGGGACAACTCTGTTGACCTGGGATTGGAGCTGTCCTGTGACGCCAGCGATAGAGCGAGGAGGATCGAGTGGAGATGTGGGAATTTCCAGTTGTTCCACCATGTCACTTGAGATTAAGTTTTGTTCGGCACCGAAGTCCACAAGGGCCGACATCGGTAGCTTGTTTTGCCCACAAACTACCGTAGCGGGAAGGAAAAACAAAAGAGTTAGGGGAGAAATTGTCCTGTCTCGTCAGCTTCCCCGTTCTACTGACGAGACTGCCTGTTTCCCCGCAGCGGACAAGTGGCGACGAAATGTCCCTTGTTGCCACAATAAATACAAATTTTAGCTTCAAACCGTCTCTGTCTCTCCTCTGGAGTCAGCCGTGTGCATCCAATTTGCATGGGTTCAGTGGAATTAGCAGCAGCTGTGGCGTTAGAAGGCGGAAACTCACCACCGACGAGGGGAGCGGGGACCCGAGGATTCTGGGAAACGTAGTTCCTTTCCTTCTTTCGTTCTTTCAGTCTGTTATCAATACGAATAGACACGGTGATTAATTCATCCAGGCTTCCAGGTTCATCCCGGGAGGCCAACTGATCCTTTAGTTGCTCCGACAAAGAATTTACATAAATACCTTTTAACGCTAGTTCCTCCCAGCCTGCCTCCTCGGCCACAATTCGAAAATCCACAGAGTGTTTAGCTGCGGACTTATTACCTTGTCGGAGGTTGATTAGCCGCTTCGCTGCCTCCTCCTGCTGGAGGGGATGGTCAAACACACGCTGGAATTCTTGAATGAAAAGCTGAGAGGTCAGAGTGTCAGAGGAATGTGCAGACAGAAATGTTTGAGCCCATCTGAGGGCTTTCCCCTGTAAAGCTGAAACAATATATGTCACTTGGGCTGAGTGGGTAGGAAACAATGACGGGGAACGAGCAAAAGCTAATCGACATTGGAGCAAAAAACCGGCACAGTGATTAATGTCTCCATCAAAAAATTCAGACGGATGGATATCTGGTTCTCTAGTAGTTATAGCTGGCAGTGGGGGGGGTGGCAGCTGGAAGTAAAACAGGATTGACCGGGAGAACAGTATTTAATTTACTATCAATGGCAGAAATATGTTGAGTGATTTGACTTAATAGTACTCTAGTTTCCTGTTGCGCTAAATATAATTGATTAAGTTTTTGATCATGATCCATAATCTTAGACTCGGGTTGACTAGTGGCTCCAAGGGTCTGATTGTCGGTAGTATTGCTCACGGACATTTGACTTGGCTGAAGCATACTATCAGGTTGGCAGGAGGAGGTCAACGTGAGCAAATACTAACAACAAACAGAGACTGAGACATTGGATAAAAGGTAAGTGAGTTTATTTATATAGGTGCAGGGATCTTGGGGATGGGACCTGAAACAGAGTTTAGGGTAGAGATGAGTAATGGGCAGACCTTCCGGTGAGAGTCTTAAACAGGAGAGTAGTTGAAGGTGTTGCTTACGGGCTGGAGAAGGAGATGAGTTTTGGGAGGAGTTGGTCCAAAAGGTGAGGTTCCAC
>NW_013952647.1:759660-760972 GCF_001266775.1 Austrofundulus limnaeus | reverse complement strand
GCAGAGGTGTGCCGAACTTGCGTGAGCTGAGAGGGGTGCCAACCCCTATCCGAGCACCAGGCTATCTACATGGGACTTTGTGAGACAGTCTAAAGCTAACCTTCATCCAGAAGTAAGACAAGGCTGTTGGTCTGAACCATCGCTAAGTACCCCAGAGGTCTGCAGACTGCTTCGGTGAGCCACGCTTAGCCTCACTGTGATCAGTGGGCTAGTGGAGACAGGTTTCAGTTGGGAGATGTGGAAGGTGGGATGTATCTTCATGTTGGCAGGTAAACGAAGTCTGATAGCTGTGGGGTTAATGATCTTCTCCACTGGAAAGGGGCCGATGAACCTGGGGGAGAGCTTTCTAGGAAAGTCCTTAAGGCTTATGTCACGTGTACCTCTTGTCCGACTTGATATGAAGGGGCGGTGGAACGATGGCGGTCAGCAAACCTCTTGTTCTGTTGTGCTGTACGAAGAAGGGCTCTTTGAGTCTGGCTCCAGATTCTTCGACAGCGTTGGATGTGGTGGTGGACGGAMGGGACCATACTTTCAACCTCATCCTTGGGAAACATTGGAGGGTTATACCCAAYMGAGGCCTCAAAAGGAGAGTAACCAGTAGCGGAGGAAGTGTGACAGTTGTGTGCATACTCAACCCAGGTAAGATGTTGACACCATGAGGAGGGATTGTTATTTATGACGCACCTGAGAGACGCCTCGAGTTCTTGGTTACACCTCTCCGTTTGCCTGTTAGATTGAGGGTGATGTCCAGAAGATAGACTGACCTTAGTACCTAAGGCATTACAGAAGGCCTTCTAGACGTGGGAGACGAACTGGGGTCCTCGGTCGGAAACTATGTCGGTGGGTATACCACGCAGACGAACGACGTGGGTGACAAGGAGCTGCGCGGTCTCGAATGCCGTGGGTAGTTTACTCAAGGGGACGAAATGTGCTGCCTTGGAGAAGTGATCAACAATGGTTAATACGACTGTGTTACCTTCTGAGGGAGGTAGTCCTGTGACAAAGTCCAGAGCGATGTGGGACCTAGGCCGAGCAGGAGTGGGTAAAGGTTGCAGAAGTCCGGCGGGTTGTTGGTTTCCACTCTTGTTTCGAGCACAGGTGGGGCATGCTGTAACAAACTCTTTTATGTCCTGATACATTGTTGGCCACCAAAAGTATCTTTTAGAAAATGACAACATGCGAGATATGCCAGGATGACAAGTAAACCTGTGATTATGCATCCAATCCAGTACTTTACCCACAATGTTCTTAGGTATGAATCGGGTGCCAGGAGGTCCAGAGCCGGGATCAGGTTCAGTTTGTTGAGCCAGGT
>NW_013952647.1:752987-754514 GCF_001266775.1 Austrofundulus limnaeus | reverse complement strand
CCCCCCCCCCCCCCCCAATTTTCATCCAGAAAAAGAAATGGAACAGAAGCTGACATTTGCACAACAAACTGCAGAGTGCATGAGCATGACCAAACCAACACGTACCACTAAGTTGAAACAGAAATTATTCGTTTATTCAAAAATTAGCTCCAATCTGACATCTTCTGTTTTAAATATCTATCTTCATGCCATTATACTCTCAACCATGTCGTACTGTTTACCTGTTTGGTCTCTTACAACAAATGAAATCTTAGAACCCATAGTTAGGCTCTACAACAGGGCCTACAAAATTCATAAAAAAACTTCCTGGTTGGACTCACCACTGTACAGTTCTTTCATTGTCTAATGCCTTGACTTTTCAGAATTATGTTTTGTARAGTGGTATTAATTTATATTTTCAGATCTTCCAAGGTGCCAATTATGGTACTCTCTGTGCATTTATGCCCAAATCAAATTCAGATCTGTTACAAAAGGACAACTGATATTACCAACTTTTAAAAACTGTTATGGCCAGTGGTCTTTCTTCTATGTTTATACTAACT
Organism: Austrofundulus limnaeus; assembly: GCF_001266775.1. NCBI lineage: Eukaryota > Metazoa > Chordata > Actinopteri > Cyprinodontiformes > Rivulidae > Austrofundulus > Austrofundulus limnaeus. Next base: position 753,972 of record NW_013952647.1, on the reverse strand, counting down.
AAAGCATGGAATGAATTCCTCGAAACATAACGTCCATTTCAAAACTACAGCCCTTTAGGGAGAAACTTGTCTGCCATCTGCTAGACATTTTTTGTTGTGCTCATATTTAGACGTCCTATTTTGCAAATGCTGCTTTTTGACTTTGGTATCCTTGTTTGTCTTTGTGTCTATGGTGTATAATGATGTGATTGTGGTGCTGTAGTTCTGTGTTTTATGTGCTGCATAACATGAACCTGCTGTAAAACAGCAATTATGTTGAGTCAGGCTTGATTTTTAATATTTTCCTGTTAAATTAATGAAATCAAATCAAATCAGAAACTAGATGTCCAGTACCTCCACAATAGAAACATAGTCCCTCCTGATTCCTCCTCAATAGTTCCTTCTGTGAAAGTTTAGATCGTCCAATCTGCATGGGTTCTTCAGTGGATTGGAGGGGAGATGGTGTTGCCCTCTGAGTAGACCCCGAGTCGAAAAATCTGGAGGGCTCATAGGAAGATATGGGTACATAATGTTGTCTCACCTTAATTCGCCGCTCGTGTAGCCTTAGATCAATATGGGTTGCCAGATCCTCAAGTTGTCTAAAGGACTGGGGTGGCACCCGAGTAGCCAACTCGTCTTTAATCTCGTCGTTCAAGGCTTGCCAGAAGATGTCCTGTAATGCCTCCTCGTTCCATCTACTGTCAGTGGCCAGAGTGTGGAAATCAATGATGAGGTCAGTAACTCTGTGGTTGCCTTGTCTCAGCCTCAACAGATCTCAGGTTGACTCCTGGGGAAGTAAAGGGCTGAACACTCTGGTCAGTTCATGANTATTTTTTTCGACCACATCTTTTCCTTCCCTTCGCCTCTCTATTAATGTGCTTGGACACAGAGCTCCGTGAACAGCCAGCCTCTTTAGCGATGACCTTTTGTGTCTTGCCCTCCTCGTGCAAGGTGTCGATGGTCATCTTTTGGACAACTGTCAAGTCAGCAGTCTTCCCCATGATTG
>NW_013952647.1:750841-752278 GCF_001266775.1 Austrofundulus limnaeus | reverse complement strand
CGACTTTAAACAGTGTTGTAAGCAAAAGGTACTCCAGTTCTCGACCCTCTTTTCCTTCCAATTAATGACTGGGTTATGCAGAGACAACCACGGAAAACCAAAAATAATTTGTGGAGAAGTAGAGTCAAAAACAACAAACTCACCGAAGTCGTGGTGGTTTCCCGACACAATCACATGCAGACTGGGGACAAATCTGTTGACCTGGGATAGGAGCTGTCCTGTGACGCCAGCGATAGAGCGAGGAGGATCGAGTGGAGATGTGGGAATTTCCAGTTGTTCCACTATGTCACTTGAGATTAAGTTTTGTTCGGCACCGAAGTCCACAAGGGCCGACATTGGTAGCTTGTTTTGCCCACAAACTACCGTAGCGGGAAGGAAAAACAAAAGAGTTAGGGGAGAAATTGTCTGTCTCGTCAGCTTTCCCTGTTCTACTGACGAGACTGCCCATTTCCCCGCAGCGGACAAGTGGCGACGAAATGTCCCTTGTTGCCACAATAAATACAAATTTTAGCTTCAAACCGTCTCTGTCTCTCCTCTGGAGTCAGCCGTGTGCATCCAATTTGCATGGGTTCAGTGGAATTAGCAGCAGCTGTGGCGTTAGAAGGCGGAAACTCACCACCGACGAGGGGAGCGGGGACCCGAGGATTCTGGGAAACGTAGTTCCTTTCCTTCTTTCGTTCTTTCAGTCTGTTATCAATACGAATAGACACGGTGATTAATTCATCCAGGCTTCCAGGTTCATCCCGGGAGGCCAACTGATCCTTTAGTTGCTCCGACAAAGAATTTACATAAATACCTTTTAACGCTAGTTCCTRCCAGCCTGCCTCCTCGGCCACAATTCGAAAATCCACAGAGTGTTCAGCTGCGGACTTATTACCTTGTCGGAGGTTGATTAGCCGCTTCGCTGCCTCCTCCTGCTGGAGGGGATGGGCAAACACACGCTGGAATTCTTGAATGAAAAGCTGAGAGGTCAGAGTGTCAGAGGAATGTGCAGACAGAAATGCTTGAGCCCATCTGAGGGCTTTCCCCTGTAAAGCTGAAACAATATATGTTACTTGGGCTGAGTGGGTAGGAAACAATGACTGGGAACGAGCAAAAGCTAATCGACATTGGAGCAAAAAACCGGCACAGTGATTAATGTCTCCATCAAAAAATTCAGACAGATGGATATCTGGTTCTCTAGTAGTTATAGCTGGCAGGGGGGTGGGGGTGGCAGCTGGAGGTAAAACAGGATTGACCAGGAGAACAGTATTTAATTTACTATCAAGGGCAGAAATATGTTGAGTGATTTGACTTAATAGTGCTCGTTTCCTGTTGCGCTAAATATAATTGATTAAGTTTTTGATCATGATCCATAATCTTAGACTCGGGTTGACTAGTGGCTCCAAGGGTCTGATTGTCGGTAGTATTGCTCACGGACATTTGACTTGGCTGAAG
>NW_013952647.1:746603-750352 GCF_001266775.1 Austrofundulus limnaeus | reverse complement strand
ATGTAGTACATTTGCCAAAGTCCGTGGCAACACTGGCAGCTCGCCCCGAAAACAGTGGCACTTGTGACACCTGCCACCGGAAGTGCCAGTATGAGGTGCGGTGTCACAATTTGTGCTCGGCCCTGCTGACCACCTGCCTGTGAGTTTGAGACTTGCTTAAGTGTCAAGAGTTATATGCAGAGTTCATTTTTTTAATTCACAGGACATGTTTTAACTTCAATAATCTGGAGGATTATTGCAGAATTATTACTCATAATTAAATTAGAAATTCAGTCCAGAAAGCTGTGTTCCTATCTTACCTACAATTAAAAAAAATAATTTGATGCATGTAGTGTTTCTCTGATTTATTGTTTTTTATGAGAGAACCTGCAGAGAGGGAGGAAAAGGGACAACAAACAACTGATTAAATAACTAACCATCAGGTTGAYAGGAGGAGGTCTACGTGAGCCAATACTGATGACAAACTGAGACCGAGACAATGGATAAAAAAGGTAAGTGTGTTTATTTGTACAGGTGCCGGGATCTTGGGGACGGGACCTGAAACAGAGTTTTGTTGCAAAGGTGAGTAATGGGCAGATTTTCCAGGGAGAGTCTTTAACAGGTGAGTAGTTGAAGAGGTTGCTTACAGGCTGGAGAAGGAGATGAGTCTTGGAKGAGTTGATCCAAAAGGTGAGGTTCCACAGGTGAGTATATACAGGTGCAGGTTTATTTACAGGGATACGTGGCAGGCTGCGCATGAACCCCAGGTGAGTGCGGCTCGTGTTTTCTAGGCAGGAGGCAGGCGTGCTGGAGGTCGCTTCTGGAAACAGGCAGGAAAAACAGGTACACAGGTAAGATTGTTTCTAATACTGAATCACAGGTAGCAGGCYGAGCTCATACCCAAACAGAGGCRATGCTTCAGCGACGAGATGAACTCCAGCGCTGCCTTATAAAGCCTGGAGGTGATGAGCTCAATCTGGTGCAGGTGTGGGTGATCAGCGCAGTGCCAAGAACAGGAGGCAGGGGGCGAAAACACCAAAATGCCTCACTAACATCCATCTTTTTTACAGAAAATGTGCCACAAAGTCTAAAATCTGTGTTCATATATTGATTTAGGAAATTGTCTTCACCATTAGTATTTACGGTCATGAGCCACTACTGCTGACAGGGTAGCAGAACACGCATTTTAAAACCCAACAGTTAGTAAGACCACACACAAAAAAACAAAAACAAACAAAAAAAAAAACAGGAAAGTTAAATAAATTACAGTAAAAGCATTACAATATATATTTAACCCCAAAGTATCTGCAATTGTTTTCCAAAAGTAAATGATTCAATAAATAAACAAATCGGCAGTGATCACAACCACCCAATGGTAGACCTAAAGTTAGACTCTTGAGATGACGAACATGTTTCTGTTGACGTCTTGGTCTTCTGCTTCCTAAACCTTGTTCAGATATGCTTTTCATGTTGAATTGTATCCATTTTGTGCTGAATTGATGTAAACTTGAGAATTGTTCATTAATTTTCAGACTGTAACGAAAAACTGTGGATAGGTCTACTAATCAGCACCACAGAGTGTGCCACTTCTGTCATCATCAGTGTTAAGGCCACATTTAAAAAAGTAACGTTTAAATGTCCATTTTTGTTAGTATTGTTTCATATTTCATCTTTTTGTTGATGACAACAGTAAAATTTCTATAATATTTAAATAGATCTCTGAATAACAGGAACAATAAACCTTCATTGACCATTTCAGAAGCTCATCATTTGTATTGAGAGACAATAAATCAGTGTCTGTGGAATCCTGTTTCATTTATGTCTTCTGCTTGTGTTTATTTTGAGTTTCATAGTCTTCTAAAAACTAGTGACCACAACTATCTTCGACATGATCCTAAACCATGTTTAGGATGTAGAAAATGACACTCATGTTTGATGCAAACTGTTATTGTGTCCCCCGCCCCCAACAATTAAATTGAATTGATGCCCCTTATTTTAGACAAATTTATCAACTCGGTTTTTCTTTTAGTGTTACACATTCTCTTCCAACACTATTGTCCTGTGTTATCTCTGGTGCAGTCAAAAGTATCTTAAAGGCAGCTAAATGATCAGATATAAGTTGTAAATCTCAGCATYTGAGGAATCTGCTGTTATTGAATGATGCAACATATCCCAGTTCTGCTTTTTTAATAAAGACACCTCAGAGAGAAACAGACTGATGTTGCTGGATTTGAGAACCAGGAGGTGACTGAAGCCACAGACAAGTTGTTCACATCAGAGCCAGACCTGCCATTAAGTGAATAAACCAGCTGCTTAGAGCTGCGGCCACCAGAGGAGCCCACAATGGATGGTAAACTGATCTGACCATAGAGTTAATGGGATTCATGCAAGAACCGTTCGTACGCACAGATTTGTTCTTAAGTTGTGCGTACGAGTGATTTAGGAGAATTTGTGGCATTCACCAATGTTTTCATATTCTAAGATTTTTTTCAGATACAAACAAAATTCACGAGTGGTCCAGACCTGTCGTATATTTTACCAGCAGTCAGTCTGCTGTTATCCAGACGGGTTTTTCTCATTAACTTTATATTTCCTTAGTTTGAAGATATTTAATGTTGAAAATAAATCACACTCTAGAATTATGTTGACAATAGGCTATTCTGTTTGAATTAGAATTATAATTTTAAATGTAATAAGGTAGACTAACGACAAATTGGTTATATTAAATTAAATTGGTTATTAAAGTGCCTGTGACGTCAAATTTTTGTAATACATACGAATGCATTTTTAGAAAGAAGACATTGATAAAATATTGCAAAACAAATTTGGTGTCGCTGAGATGAACAGTTGAGATATTTGCCTGTGAAGTAACAGGAAGTGATGTCAAAGGGGGACGTCTGCATGTGAACAGAGCTTTGCTAAAATGGCAAACCCAGACTGTAGAGAAGAATCTGATGTTTCTGTAGATTATTTTGAGTCTCTATTAGAGAGATTAAGAGTCAGAGTTCAAATAATATTTCAATAAACAAAGATCAGAGAGTTTTCTTTGTTAAAGAGTTCCCCTTTGATGTCACTTTGTGTTTTACTTTGGCTGAGCCAAGTTTAAAAAAAAGTATGCCAGTTATGGGACAAAAAGGGTTAAATTGTGTGTTTTATTCCAACTTTCTTAAATATAAAGATGCTTTCTTTGACTTTTTGTATTTGTAGAATGTGCATATCACAGGCACTTTAATGTTGTTGTGTAACACTACAAAATTAATATGAAGTTAATTGAAGTTTGAASACATTTTAAAATGCTTTTTTTCAGAAACACATCTAACACCTACAGCGGCTGGGGGTGGGGTTAGCGGTGCGTGGCTGCTCTGCCTCTGACGTTGTTTAGACAAATTTAAAATATTTGACTGAAAGAAAACCGAAGCAGGACTACAGAGAGATGGATATGATTYAGGCTTTTATTTCTGTGACTGTATACGACCCACAGGAGACACGACATTAACTGCAGTCGTCATTTCATTCCTCGGCTTTAGCAGGTCCTAGTTTAATTCCTCAGCTGACGCTGCTAAAAATTATAGATTTTTTTTTTCTGGATCTCTAATGCTGCGTTCACACCGAACGCGATTTCAGCTTCAAAATCGCATCCAACGCTTCAAGTTGGACGCTTGTGCACTTTGAGGTCAGAGGTCGGTTTTTTACAGAGAGCAAGAGCATGTCACGTTCATCAGATAATTAATTCATAATGAATTCACCAGATAATTCAAAGACATTCTGAG
>NW_013952647.1:744299-745829 GCF_001266775.1 Austrofundulus limnaeus | reverse complement strand
TATACACTGAGCACTGACTGATTACACAATACAAATATCTCCTGGAAGGATTGAAACTTACAGAATCAAATCRCTGCCTGTATATCTGCAACGCATTAATATTTAAATTAACTCTTTTGAATTCAACCCAGTTCAAGATGGCTACCACAGCTAATTTACATTATGCAACAGAAAAATTTGGTTGAAGCTGATAGTCATTTCTATAACTGACTCTGAACGCCAACATCTCATGAGATCTCATTTAAATAGATGACATTAAGCACGAAACAGAGCTTTATCTATAAAGTTCTGCCAAAATTAAATCCTGTTATCCTTCAGCATAAAAGTAAATTATGATTTCAAATTAAAAGCCTGGCATAAAAAGTGCCTGACTAGCTGACTCTGAGTGCGTTACCTGGAAACAAGAAAGAACTGCTCTCAGTTCACCCCCTTCCAGTGATAACTGGGATATTTTGGCCCCCTTCTGGAACCCTAAAATGGACATAAAACAGGTAGGATTTTTTTTTTTCAATATCATTCTATAAATCCTGAACAAACAAGACTCACCTCCCTACTTTTGTTTCAGTAGATTCATCTCCCGGTCGAAGCCTCACCTCTTGGAAATAAACCTTTTTGAAATCATTTTACATCAGCTCCAGGGTTCAGAACATTTTGTCTTATGCTCCAGTTAYATACAGGAACATTTAGCTGAGGAAACCACTATACCAATAATTACATTGCTATAACATTTTATATTTATGTTCATGCATTTCCATCCAGCAGTCACTCAGCTGTCTTTCTCACATACATATTTTGTGTCAGTGTTCATTAGCAGAGGAAACAGATTGTGTGGAGGTGTGATGTGCAGCACGTCTGTTCGTGTGAGCTTCAGAACATAAATGAATCAGTTTAACAAGGTCTATTTTTGACATGAGCTGCTCTGTTTACTGTGAGTCAAGTAGTGAAGTTCATAGGTGCCTGCAAAGCTGGGAAGAAGGAACCTAGTTTCAGTGTTTATTTTTTTTTCAAACAATCATTAAACATTTAGTTTTAAGTGCTTTGAAACTGGAAGAAAGTGCCACATGCAGTTAGTCATATGGTGACAATACACAAGGCACTGAGGCTGAACCTTAAATAAAGATAATGGGATAAAACATCTCTGTTCAGTTCAGTTTATCTATATAACAGAGTCATGACAAGTCTTTTTAGGGCTCAAAACAAATTAACAAGAATGTATACAGYCTGGCGTGTTTATTTCCAAAGCATTAAACTTTAATTATCTAATGAGAAATGACAGCGTCATGCAACACTTAATCTGGTAAAATTTGTACATAGAGTTTGTGTTGAAGATGACGCTCAGCTGCTGCTGTCATTTTTGAATAGTTTTGAGTTCAACCACAAACCAAACATCAAACACCGAATAGACTCACAACCAGACGGAGATTAAAAAGTAAGGAGTTTATTATACTGTAGCTCAGTGGTTCCCAAACTTTTTGTCTTCTGACCCACAAAATATCCATGGCAAAAACTTGTGACCCCAAATATTACTGG
>NW_013952647.1:741277-743286 GCF_001266775.1 Austrofundulus limnaeus | reverse complement strand
ATTCTCAGGCCTGTGCGAGACCTGCTTTCAGGCAGTAATTCCTGTTTCTTCACTCGAGGTGACCCCTACACTAACAAGCAGAATAAACCAGTTAATGCTAAGGTTTGAAGAAAATTTCTTTTGTAATATGCTTTAAGTAGATATGATTTTGATCATGCATTAGAGTTTTTCTGTTACAATTCAAACTTTGAATGATACCTCGCTTGTGAACTAGCAACAGGACCAGCTGACATTCTCTACAATAGTCAATCACCAGGAGGCCTCATGCTAGAAGACAAACTGCTTTAAGTGTGTGTCCTGATGCATCTCAGTAGAAGAATCTAAACAAAYTTCAGTAAGTCCTCTGGACAGGTTCTTTGTTGAAATGATTCGTCTCTTCTCCAAGAAATTTCTTTAGCCTGAGGAGTTGCAGATAAACTCAGACTTACAAGAAGTACCTTCACATAYCAGATAAAGAAGTTTAAAGATGACAGTCAACAATGTTCACATGCAAAAGAGGACTGCCAGCCTAACAAGAGACATCCGCGATCATGGCGCCAAGCCCTGCCCGGCTAAATGCCGGTCCGTTCATTCATAAACAAAGAATAAGCCGGCCACATCCCTCCCTCAAGTGGAGCGTTCACAAATCGTTCTACATAGCGAGGAGTTCGGAGGCGTGAAAAAAAGCTGCGATTACTTATTGCTTACGTATTTCATGTGGGACCGCTGACGCGAGTGTGAACAGTAGTAAACATGGCGACYCTAGCGGCTACCCTGGTGGTTCTGCAAATGCTTTTGCTATACATATACATAGTTGTGCACAGAGCAGATAATTAATTCAGATAATTTAGAGGAGCTCTGACTTTTTCCAGGTCGGGACCAGACTGTCTGACTGGTGAAATAAGATAAAATAAAATGGTTAAAATGGCTATGCTTTATTTACTAAAGAGCAAARMTTGCGCACTGCAGATAATTAATTCACCAGATAATTTAGAGAAGGTTTCYCCACTCCAGCAGCTGCGAGCTGAGGGATGGTTAGTGGAAGAAACACGGGAATTCTCACAATTAAAAGTGGTTGATAACGTACTTGCCTTTGTGGATATTTTAGTTTGTTAGCAAAACTTCTCATGAATCTGTTAAGGATCTGAGTTAGAGCTCTGATAAAAACCCGAAAACAGATAAAGGTTTACAAATTTTATTAAAATTGCTGGTGTGGAGCTGGAACAACCCAMGTGCGTGGGTCCGGTTTTCTGGACAGAAAAAACAGGTAGGTGTTCGGTCAATCAGCGGGAGATGCAGAATGACACCATCCTACCAGCCCATGGGGAGGGGCTGGCAGGAAGGGCCTCTGCTGAGCTTCTGGAAAGCTGTTTCTGGCTTCTAATGTTGAAAAGATCTCTTTCTCTCATGTCGGTCTCGGGAGCTGCACTAACTTTTAAAACCTCTGTTATGGGCGGAGTCAAGGTTTTAAGTAGGCCAATGAAAAATATTACACCTTATACAGGAAAAGTTTTAACAAATCAAATCTGTTTTGGAGGGAAAACTTTATTTCAGGACAAAGGAAAAAGGGAGTGTTTTAGTTCAATTATTTTGCATCTAATTAAAGGGTGAGACATCTGTTTATCTCAGTAAAATAAGTGTCACATTTAATTAAAAATTCAAGTCCTAAGGTTTCTAAGGATTAAATCATGGAATAAAACACACACTGTTTAAAATCATGAAATAAAATAAACATCTTCAGGAAAACATTTCATCAAACAATTACACAATACACAGTTGAAAAGAGAACACAGTGGAGCTTCAATGGTTTTGTTCTTTCTGTATATATAAAAACAGACAGTTATGTAGAAACATTCAATCTTGTTCTCTTTTTTTTCACATTTAATGAAGAATGTAGGTCCTTTGTCTCAGTCACTGAAGAGTCTGGTTAAAGGCATTATGACCCCCCCCCCCTGAAGAGGAGCGAACAGGCAGTCCTTATCTATTAACATTAAGGCGTCAGGAAGTCTGGTGGGGGGTTGGTGTAAGAG
>NW_013952647.1:739555-740898 GCF_001266775.1 Austrofundulus limnaeus | reverse complement strand
GTGACAAGGCTGAGGAAAAGAGCTACTAAAAATACATGACATGAGATAAAAACAAAAACTAAACTAAAACTAGACCTAAAACTATAACAGAATCATTTGAAACATTTGGAATCAACCTTATTTAAGATCTATCAAAATCCATTGTTTTTTATCCTTTTTTTCTCTTTCACAACTGAAATCTGGAAAAAAGCACCTCTGTAGGTTTTTGCCATTATTCTGACTCAGCTTTTTTGTGTATGGCTAATTTTTCTTTACTGCTTTACTAAAAAKGACAAGCAATGCATAATAAAGCTTATGAGTGTAGTGACAAGAACACCCAAGCATAACAAACTGCACAGTAAACCATATTATTGTCTAATGGATTATTCATGGGTGAAGTAGTTTACAAGAATTGCTATAAACCTTACAAAAACACACAGAAAGACACAAAGAAACCATTCTGAATCATTACGGCCACTGAAGACACTAAAACCAAGCAAACTGTAGGGGAAGAGGAGGCTTTATTGTATTACACTCAGTGTTGGTACATAACAAATATTTAAATCCCCAAAACAAAGAGTGATAGCAGAGCTTTAGTAGAGCAGCAGGATTTTCAAGTTAGGCAAAAAAGCTTAGAAAAAGAAAAATGTTGGACAATGCTGAAAAATCCAATGTCCTTCATGAGCTTTCAGCATTATTTTAAAACAGCATTAACATCAGATAAAAGCTGAACACCAGCCCAATTTGTTTGATTCAGTAATATCACTCAAAATCTCAAGATCTTGTTTTCTTCTTCTTCTCACACAACAATCAAAGGCCTGAAGCAAAATCCAGAATATACTTGTGAATGCAGAGCTGTTGAAGGCTAGATGTTAATTCATGGATCTGCTCAATATGAGGCCTGCTCAGCCATGTGATATTGATGAAGTYCTCCTCCTACATAATTTGTGAAGTGGATGACTGAGAAAAATCCTGATGCACTCTGAGCATGACATGGTTTTCTAACAAGCTGTGTGTGCCAATATGTGAATTTGTCTCAAGTATTTATGAGAATCATTCAAAGTGAAACTGTACAACAGTTTCTTGGAGCAGAGGTTCTCAAACTGGGGTCCCAGGACCCCCAGGGGTCCGCGAGAGGTATCTTGGGGATCCTCAGAAAATTTCCCTAAATTATTAATTAGTTTTTTTATTTTTAAAAATGCATGAAGAACAATGAACTAATAAAACAAATATAATAAACTTCATAAAAATATATATTCCCATGGCATTTAGAGGTTGAAATGACAATAAATTATCTTTTAAAACAGCACGGGATTTATGAGTGGGTCGCTAGAATTTTTTCACCCTTGTAAGGGGTCTCCAGA
>NW_013952647.1:736220-739140 GCF_001266775.1 Austrofundulus limnaeus | reverse complement strand
TTTCTGCTCCTTTTCATTTGACAATGTTGTGATTGTCTTTTTGACATAACAGTGTTGTATTATTTGTTTGTTTCTATTATTATTTGTTTGTTTTTTATTATTTGTTTGTTTTATTTTTCTGTTGAAAGAAAAAAAGCCCTACAAAAACATAATAGAGTATAAAAGATACACTGTATCTTTAGGTGAATTGAAAACTAGTTTTAAACATTATACAGTATTTCTGGTTTTCTACAGCTAACTAACTAAACATAAATCTAAAACTACAGGTAAAACAAGAACGATTTCTTGTCTTCTTTTATTCTAAACAAGTATGAGATTAATTAGAAACACACATTTTGTCATTTAAGTCTTCCCACATTTTTAGTGAATGTATATTTTACARACATTTATATATCCTTTCATTTTTCTGCACTTTTCTATAACTGGTGTGAGTCAGTCCATCATCCGATTGTCTAAATGAAAAAGGTGGTGTACATCTAGGAGACGCCACCGATCTGTTTTCATAAAWTCATAAAAGTTAAACTAGAGACCTAATGATTGTTCCTGCAAGATAATTGGAGGGTGTTTTATCTTTTAGTAATAGTGAATGACTATAAAACCAAAATACATATATATATATATAAATTATACTGGCCATGAAATTCATTTGCATGCTCTATTTTTGTATAATGATGAGTGGTCAGTGTTTTTTATGCTCCACTGTTAGCTGTGGCAAGAAGATATTATTACCAGAAAAAAATACAAATACAGCTTAAAGGGGCAATATCATGTAAAATCAACTTTTTTGAGTTTTATATCATGTTATATTCTCATAAAAACATGCCCAAAGCCTTGCTCTGACTCATTCATGCATGTTTGAGAAATCCTGCAGCGTTTTTAGGAAGCCATGCTGAGAAGCAAAACGACAGGTGGGGACCAGAAACACCTTTTTGTACCAGAAACGCCCCTGGGACTTGTCTTTAAGCCGAACTTCCGAGAAGGGGTTATTTGCAGAATAAAGGTGGGCGTGTCACAAGAGTGGGCATGTCTAAAGCATAAACACTGTGGTCTATGAGGCCTACATGACGGTATCCTTAGACCCTGCTTGATCTCTATAAAGCCTGACCCTGACCCCAACACTAAGGTTATCCAGGAGAAATGTGACCCAAGTAGGGTTCTCTAGAAAAACTTGTGCCGTACAGTAACGTCCCTTTTGTTCTTGTCCAATGAGGTGGTGCCGTACGGTATCACCCCTTTTTTGCTTGTCCAGTCAGGTGTGTCCCTTTAACAAAACCCGTCAAATCAGGTGTGTCGCTTTAGAATCGCCTTTCCTTGTGACACGCCCACTCATCCGCAGAGACCCATACTTGGAACTTCCTGATGGCAGAGCACACCCCCTCCCCACTCCCCACACACCCCGCCCATGACTCCTGCAGGCTCTCGGGTGAAAGTGAAAGTGAAACCTAACTGTCTGCTGAGCTCTCAACATTAGTTCTCACTCAGTGAAGCGCTTTTCAGATTAAAAATATATTTGAGGAAATGTATTTTCAGATGCCAAGTAAACTGCATCATGGCCACCCCCCGCACTGAAATGGACGGGACAGAAGCAAAGGTGGTTCTTAAAGAGACAGAGGCCAATTTCAAGGCATTTTGAAGAGGAAGTGATGAGAAGATAAGTTTATTTTCTATTTAAACATAAAAACAGCATTTTAATAACACTAAATGTGACATAGATACTTTATTAATATATAGTATTTAAATGTATGCCTGAGAAACACATAATATTGGCCCTTTAAACATAAATGCAACAATTCACATACATTTGTTTAAACAGATAACTTCAGAAGTGGTGCATTTACCAAAGCTGTCAGTTGTACTAAAACACGCCCAACAGCTGTCAGAGACTTTTATCCAAATCCTTATAAGCAACGTAATTGCAGTATATTTCAAAACATTATGAAGACTATGCATTTTTACTGATGTCAAAGCACCGACTGTCTTCCATTCTGTTGACTTTTAACAGCTTCGGATTTTTTTTCTTCATGAATATTTAAAAAGTAAAAGATGCCACAAAAATGAGATCTACTAAATGCAGTGTTTTTGCTGCCAGATCATACATTTTTAATTCCTACAGAACTCGTATTCTTTTCTGCAGCTCATATTTGAGCTGATTTATAGCAGACTAAATTCTGCAGAATTTCTGGTGATTGCATTAGAAACAAAAGAGTTATCAGCCGGTGCCAGGTAGAGCTGCCAATGTGCTTTGTTGCTAAGTGACAAATTCATTGGAAGAAAAAAAATAAGAAAAAATAAGCCACAGTTTTCCTTCATACTTAAAATATTTTTTTTAAATTATTAACATGAATGTAGACTCTTCATTATCTGTTGCCTCTTTTCTTTCAAGGTCATTTGAGTGGGTGTTTGTGTAAATGCATCTGCTTGAGGCCTCTGCATTTGGCATTCCAGCCCACGTGTAGTCATTCAGTCGTGCTGATTGAGCCTGTTGTTTAAATGAGAAGCAGTTAATTACCTCCTCACAGCAGCTTCGTTCACCATGCAGCGTACCCACCAAGACCACAGCACAAAAAGACAACTATGGTTAACAAAGTGGACTGAGAGGCAAAGAGAGGCATATACAGAAAAGGGAACAAAGGAAAAATGTAAGGAAACAATGGGTAGAATAAAAAGCAGTGAAATGTAGGCTTCGGATAAAACAAAATGAGTTGCAGGAGAAAAAATGTGAAATGTAAAAACATCTATTGCAGATGGTAGTAAATGACAGATATTTTGAAATTGTACTCAAGTGTTTTAAAGTAAAATAAATGTTTGATTATGATAAGTAAAAAAAATTGGGTAAAATGTCTAACGTAAGAGCTGATGCCTCTCAGCAAAAAGGTCACCGGTTCAAATCCCGGTCTGGGGACCTTTCTGGGTAGAGTTT
>NW_013952647.1:732465-736056 GCF_001266775.1 Austrofundulus limnaeus | reverse complement strand
CTGTGACTGCTGGAAATGGGCACCAGTGACCCACGCAACCCTGAAAAGGAAGAAGCGTGTACAGAAAATGGATGGATGTCTAACGTATTTGAATGCAGAAGATGGAAGTGTAATTGAAGAAGAATTGGAAAGTGTTTTTTTAAATGGAATCTAGGAGAGTGAGACTGTTCCAGCAGGGAGAATGTTTTTAAAGCAGGATCAGAGTTTAATTCAAACACTCTTAGGCACCAGAAGTTTTCAGAACTGTAGATTTATTTGTAGCTTCCCTGGTTAGTTTCCTTTTTGTTTTGTGTTTTTTAATCAAACTTTGAAGGACGTTCAGTTCTCAATAGTTTCACTTACTGTGACTCATTCTGTTTAACAATGGGATTTCTGTTGAGCTCTCTATGAAACATGGCTTTTGCTGCAGGATGGAACAGAGAATCAAAAAGCTCCTCCCCAGGATGGCTGCACTTTAGTTTAGGTTGTTAAGAGTCACTTTAATTGATGGCAAGCATGCGCCTAAGAAGAATGAAGACAAAAAAATAATTTTATTATTATTAATTTTGTGTGTGTGTGTATGTGAGGGTGACTCAACCTTGTACTTTATATCACATTATAATCAGAGTTGCACTTACATTAATTGGTGCACAGGTACGCATGCGCGATCAAAAAAGGAAAAGCGCACCTGATGGAACATCATAAAGCGTACTTGCGTACCTAAGATTGTACCTGATTGTCTGTCAAAACAACAGCTACCAGCCGGGCTCTAGAGTGCAACCAGTTTGGTCGCAAATGCGACCTGATTTAAAAAATATAAAAGTCCAGCCGCAGTGGTGTGAATGGATTGTTATTCGGATTGTTGTCGGCTCATCAAGCCAACAGCGGGACCCTGACATAAGGCTTAAATGGACACTGCCTTCAACAAATCAGACAAAGTCAAGAGCCATTTATCCTATCAGAGCAGAGCAGGGCGGGACTTTCAGTGAGAGCTGTTTGGTTGAAGCAGCGGCTGCTGCGGTCAGACTTTGCATGTAAAACTGGCTGCTTTGGCTGGTCCAAAGGTGTTTGGTGGTGGGAACCCAGCTTGACATCTCCTGCACTTTGCTCCTGAGCTACTTGGACTTTGGTCTGTAAAACGTAACTTTATATTAAATATATGTTCAGATCGTGATTATCAAACAGATCTGTCCAACTTTGTGTGAGTGACTAAACTCTCTCCTCCTGATGAGAGACTGCTGTATGAGCGCGTCGCTGCGCACGCAGGCAGTCTTTCTGTGATACRGCAGGGTTCCACTGTTCTTCTAATTAAACCACATTAACTCTAACAGAACATTTGTTTGCCCCATATTAAAGCAAAGATGATTCTCAGTTTAACATCACCTCCGTCAAAAAAATTATATACTGTATATTTAAAAAAAATTAAAACAACTTGCCGTTTTCTCTAGGTGAATGAGTTTTAAATGTTATTTTAATTTATCATAAGGATCCACAAATTTCATTCACAATTTTATCAAAAAAAAAAAAGGTTCTTGATGTGCTAAACTTGTTTATATTTAAGTCCTGGAACTGGAAGGTTGCTGGTTCGATCCCCCGTCCAGCCGTCTCAGCCGTGTCCTTGGGCAAGACACTTCACCCACCTTGCCTACTGATGGTGGTCAGAGGGTCCGGTGGCGCCGGTGCATGGCAGCCTCGCTTCTGTCAGTGTGCCCCAGGGCAGCTGTGGCTACAGTGTAGTTTACCATCATCAGTGTGTGAATGTGAGTGTGAATGGGTGAATGTCTGTTAGTGTAAAGAGCTTTGGGGTCCGGAGGGACTTGAAAAGCGCTCTATAAGTTCAGTACCATATTTAGGACCACAGCTTTTCTGGGATAAATGTAGTTAAATGATCAAACATGAAGAATAAATAATTACATGAGCTGAAACCATCTAAATAACATCTTTTTGAAAAAAAAAATAGGCTTTTAAAAATAAATCAGTCTAACAAATAAAACATTTGTATGTTTTAAGTTATTTTGCTCTTATCTGTGCAAAAGACAGATATTTGCTGGTTGGACTGGAGAGTGTGGAAATCTGGTTTAACCAAGGCTGAAGATCCAGAAGACCAAACAGGAGCTGTCCATCTGAAGGACATGTGTAGTCTAAAAGACATTTAACCATGAAATATTCAGTTTGTGATGTTTATACTGTATGACATACACCCAGCCTCTCGGCCACTTAGGTAGTTTACAAAATTTATGCAGAGTAAAAGAATAAAATAAAAAAAACTTGTTGGACTGATTTGACATGATGTCCTGAGACGTTGCAGCTGATAGGAGTCATAAAACAGAACAGGGAGACGTTAGATGCCCTGACACCCCTCTAGATAAATGTGTTAAATGAGTGAAGGAAAATATGAGTGAGCACCAAGCAACAACCCTAGGTTCTCCCCTGAGGACCAGACCAAACATTTTATGTGCAACCCTGATTATAATACCATTCCCTCATCAAACACATATCCAGAGTGTTGCTTTGACTCATTCATGCCTGTTTGAGTAATCCTTGAATCTCCTGTGGAATGTGGGACTGCCTAAACACTTCCTGTTACAAAGCCCCACCTATTTACACAAAGCTCCTCCCTGCATCTCAGTCTGCAGCTGTCTCAGTAGGAGGATCTTAAAGAAACAGAGACCAGTTTCAAGGCATGTAGATGATGCAAAGTCAAACTTATTTTTGATTTATACGGCATTTTCATAACAACTGAAAGTAAATACCGTATTTTCTTGATTATATGTCCCTTTGGAGAATTAGTCAAAACAGTCAAAAAATGTGTCACGAAGTGAAAAAAAAAAAGATGAGTTGCACCTGATTATTAGTCACAGGACAGATATTTAATCTGGAATAACAGAGAGAACATATGGCTCCTTCCTGTGATGCTGAATAGCTTTAATTAACATACACATGACACAGGTGAGAGTAACTGTGTGTAAGAATCTGCTCTATGAAATTAATACCAGCTTAATCTCAAGAAATAATCCAGCAAGATCTTGCAAAATGAAATCAGGAAATAATGAAATACCCCTCTGATCATGAAGTGAAAAATGAAAACTTGTGACCTGAACAGATTTCTCAAAATAAAGTAATTTATTTTTAGATATATGAACAGATTAAACATACAAACATTAATCAAAATTATTATATGAATAAGTGACACAAGTTATATATTTTCGGCATAAAATTCCACTCAGAGTTGACACAAACAGTAAATTTAAGGTGTAATTCACTGGCACACTGCTTAACTAAGTTTTTAAGTAAATAAGAGAGAAAAAGGTAAAGATTTAGCTTTAAGAAATAGGAGGAAAAGAGAATTAGTAACTTTAGCACTTGTTCTTTACAAGTGAAACCAAGACCAGCACACAGCTGTCAATCTCAGACATCTCCGAGGCTAGACTCCCTTCGACGTATATCTCAGTAAACAATTGTCTACCTTTCGAAGTCTTCACACAGAGAGACTGCAGGCAGGGTTTGTTCTTGAGAGAGTCTGCATAGGTCCGCCAAGTGGATAATGTCGCCTTGACAGCTCGGAGGGAGATGCCTCTCGCCTCTCCAATTTGAGCCTCAGCGGCTCCAGGC
>NW_013952647.1:728095-729666 GCF_001266775.1 Austrofundulus limnaeus | reverse complement strand
TCCTATTCACTTAAAGAAAATAAAAACACTTTAAAAATGATTTTCTTCTTATAAGTGTAAAAGATAAAATCAAAGACAAAAAATTGAAATGAATATTTCACCAGGGTTACCTCTACATGTGAATTGTTTGTTACAACAGTAACTTTTTTCTTCACACGATTTCAGCTAAACATCTGCAGCAAGATACCAAAAACAAGTTAGCAACAAGCTAACATTAGCTTACCGTCCTCCGTCATCCTGCCCTCTCYTCATTAGCCTCATATTGCTGGATGGTCCGAAACAGTCCTCAGTTATTTTCCTTTGTTCGGTGTAGTTCATTATTGTTGTGTCACAAATAAAACAAAATAATATTTGTGCGTTTGAAATTGTGATCCCTGCCGGTATCTACAGTGAGGCAGCTCTCTGTTCAAACACAACCAGCTGGGCCCAATTCCTTCCAGTCAGCAACTTACCTCATTCCACATCATCCGATTAGCTTTCTTCATTTTCTTCTGTGCAGTAAGGTAACCTCTGCTTTTTGCCAGTCCCTCACAAGTTACTCATTCAGTCTAAACCAGGGGTGCCCAACCAGTCACTAGCAGGCCACTGGTCACCTGCCAGCTGGTTCCCAGGTGCCCGCGAAGCGCAACCTTGCAGCAGAGCCTCTAGCAGCGGCTCTGAGCATCGGATCCTYGAYTGGCTGGTCCTGTTTGAAAGCTCTAGTTCTGCCCGACATGGTGAAATTGAATGAAGTCCCTGCAACATTCCCCTGCGGAGATATACTGTAAGTGAAAAACCTCCAAAATTACGGACCATCGGACCTCCGCCGGGGGTGGTTTTAGCCCCCCTCCCTGGGCTAGGAGCATCATATCCCAGAGTGGCTGGTTAAGTTTTAAAGCTCTGGTTCTGCCCTATAAGTTGATACTTGAATGGAGTCTCTGTGATGTTGCCCCGCAGAGCTAGCAAATTACCCGCGACTTAGTGCATTTTACACGCCTTTTCGGGAGGAAATTTCAACCTTCATTTGCTTCTCCTGCAGGCTCTGAACATCAGATCCGGGAAAATTAGATGACTTTGGAAAGCTACGTTCCTGGGACATTCACCCGCTGAGCTTTTAACCAACAACAGGCCGAAAAAGGAGCTTTGTCTAGCGATATAGTACTCAATTTACTCTGGAGCCTCTAGCACTGGCTCTGAGCGTRGGATTCAGGCGGTAGATGGCTCGATTCAAAGCTCTGGATCTCCTCTACAATAGTAGTTGCAAGTTCCTGGGGTGTTCTCCTGCAGAGATATAAGTAATCAAATGTCATCAGACGAGCTCTGGAGGGTGAAACGGCTGAATTACAGCACTGGGTTGCTTGTGCTGATGCAGGGGAATAAAAAGAGATCCAGTGAGGTGAAACTGTGGTCATGCATCCAGCACCCACTCTCCCACCTGGATTTAGCCAGAAACCCCTGGCGGGCAATATTTCTGCAAAAATGCATAAAATTCAGAAACCCATCTGATGGATCTGTTCCAGGCAATAAAAGGAACAGATCTGATCAGGTGAAACCGGTCCTGGAAGCTCAGCACCGGGTTTTATAGCCGCCTG
>NW_013952647.1:715577-725966 GCF_001266775.1 Austrofundulus limnaeus | reverse complement strand
GGATTTAGGTCACTATTTTATTGAAAATACTTGCTGTATTCAGATGAATTTAATAAATGGATTAAAAGCAGATTTAAGTGCAGCAAATCAGCTTTTGAGTAGAAGTCACTAAACAGATGTGAAAAAAGCTGAGAGTCTGGTTATTTAAAGACAAATAATTTGCTTTGTTGCCAATATTTTTTATTATAAGATTTTACTTTGTGATAAATTTGGCCTAATAATAAATATAAAGTCTCTGTCTACATCAAACACCTGGGGGACAAATTTGCAAACAAATTAGTATAATTCTTGAACTGAAGTCAGGGGCCACAAATGGCCCCTGGGCCACACTTTGACATCCCTGGGCTAATGTCACTGACTCACTCTTCGCCTTTCAGCAATGACACTCATCAGAACATCCAGGATGCCAGCAATACAACCTTGTGTGCAYACAGTATTTTAAAATCAAATTCAATGAAATMATACACTTTTGGATCAGTTTTGCACCTATACATGCAAAACCTTTAAACATATGCATTTCTAGGTTGCAACAATGGCATGTTGATACTCAGAATATATCACCACATCTCTGGTTCCAGTGCATTGTAAGAATATTTAATACCCAGTTTATAATTCAGTTGCACCGTCAAATAAATTGGATGGGACATCCATCCATGTTTTTGGTTTGTCAGTGCAGGGTCACAGCAGAGCTGGTGCCTATCTCAAATGGTCATTGTGCAAGTAGTGAGGTACATCCTYGATAGGTCACAAGTCCATCACAGGACCACAAAAGATTTACACAACGAACGACAACCCACACTACAATTACACTCTCACTCATCCCTACTGGCAATATAATGTTTTTGTTCTGTTGGAGAAAAACGGAGTACCCAAAGAAAACCCACGCATGCACAGACAGAATATGCCACACAGAAAGGGAAACAAACCTGCAACCTTCTTGTTGTGAGGTGACGTCTTGAGGAAATGAGAAATTAAATTCAGTAATTGTTCAAACAGKGTCATGTAAAACTGGATAAGTTTACTATTACCTAATATAAACTGCTCTATATGCCTGAACAATGCTATTAAAACTTATTGTTACTTCTTTGGCTAGCCTTTAGCATAGCCTGTACCATTCTTTACATATTCTGTGATGTATGACTGATGTCAAGGCTGATAAGGTATACCTTGATATAGGTATACATTGATAACTATAACAACTTCAAAATGACTATAATAATATCGAATAATCTATCTCAATATGTAATTGCATGTACATGAAGGTATACTGTACATTGTTCATCATGTGTCTAATGTGTACAATAATTGTTTGACATCATTAATAGTTTACCAGCACACCTTCTAAGTCAGGGATGGGCAATTTAAAAGACAGAAAAGGCCACACATTTTTGTCGACACTACCAGAGGGCCACATAGAGCTGCACTACCTATATATAATAAAACTGCCACTTTGAAAACGAGGCTGACCAGCGTGTTCGAGGAAAAAAGAAAAAAACTAAGTTCGACTTGCTGTGCCTTATTTGTTTAAAGTTTTTTAAAATGTATTGCCCCTTTTTTATGGTAAACAGTACCTAAAAAATGCTCTAAACATCTTTGAGACAAGGCTGTGACAAGGCTGAGGAAAAGAGCTGCTAAAAACACATGACATGAGATYAAAACAAAACTAAAACTAGACCTGAAACTATAACAGATACCTGCAAATCAATAACTGTAGAAGCATTGACATGCCAGCCATGAAGTTGGCATGGGGCCGTGAACATTTCCACGGTCATTTCATTATTGATCTACAAAGTTTTGTGCTGAAAATGGTGTGGGCCAGATTTTTGTTTGGATGCTTATTTTATGCATAAAGACCTGGGGATCCTGAATTTCGTAAACTAATTATAGTTTCTGTTTTGATGACAATTAGTCTTGGTATGAGATCAGTGTGATCTTTCTTGCTTCAAATAAGCAATGAAGCTATTCCAGTGAACCCAGTTCCCCGGTTGTAAACATGCATACCACTATATTGCCTTCAGGATTACAGTACACTTATATCAGACAGACAGATAGCTACAGCCTCTCTGTACAACCGACCTACAACACTTACATGTCATAGGAAGCCCTCTGTGTTCTCAGTTTGCATCCCGCAAAAATAAATTCTGTCTGATTTTCAGTAGGAGGCCTAACACATATTTACCAGTTTCAGATAAATTTAAATAAATGTAACAGATGTAATGCAAATTAATGCATGTTTTGATCCGTCAAAAATATATTTTTATCTGGCATGACTGCAATAATGGGCAGCACGGTGGCTCAGTTGGTAGAGCTGATGCCTCTCAGCAAGAAGGTCACTGGTTCAAATCTCGGTCCGGGGACCTTCCTTGGTAGAGTTTGCATGTTCTCTCCGTGCATGCGTGGGTTCTCTCCGGGTACTCCGGCTTCCTCCCACAGACTAAAAACATGACTGTTAGGTTAATTGATAACTCTAAATTGTCCCTAGGTGTGAGTGAGACAGTGAATGGTTGTTTGTCTCGTTTGTCTCTATGTGTCCCTGTGATGGACTTGTGACCTGRCCAGGGTGTACCCRGCCCCTCMCACTGTGACTGCTGGATATGGACACCAGTGACCCACGCAACCCTGAAAAGGAAGAAGCGTGTACAGAAAATGGATGGATGGATGGACTGCAATAATTTCATTCTGAACTATAGCCTGCATCTACAGTGACAAAACCCATTTCAGACAATTTCAAATGTTTTATAAAGATGGCTGGTTTGTTGACCACTATCTATGGGAGAGGTMGACAGATTTGCTGCTACAACAATATCCCTGTAAGAAACAGAATAATTTCTAACTCCAGCCTGTTCCATAAACTAGACATGACTACAAAGCAGCACTGATCATATCAGAGGAGAAAATCTCTTAAACACTTGACTTATTTTTCCATTTTCTTTTCTTCTTGCTCCTTCACTTCTGCTACCTTCTTGCTCTGCTTCTAATTAAATTAGTCCTTTGTCTTATCTGCCACTACGCACCTAATCTGATTATAAAGAAGAGCTGGCAATTAAAACACAGATATGAGAGAAATCTGCCTTTTATGCTCACTACCCAAATGAGATCCAAGTAAAGTTCAYTTACGTGACACACTTCAGTCAGAAGGATGGTCTTTTGTGGAGTGTACAGTTGAACCAGGATGTGATTGTAATAGGTAGCCCAATTTTAGACAACTGCAAACTAATTAAAGCATTTATGGGAGAAAACACAGACACGTTGCACTAATCTGGGATGTTGAACAAACATAACTAACCTGGTGGAGAGGCCATGGAGATGTGACCTGAGGGTACTGTCCTGCCTGGAGGGGAGCMAAGGATTGTGAATTATTAAAAACTGAACCTTGAAGCTGTTTTCCTTTATGTGATTTTTGAGGTGGAAAAAACAAAACAAAAGACAAAAGACAAAAAAAAAAACATTTGTTTGATGTTTAAAATGTAACAAAAGGCACTGAGTTGAGAAAYAAAGAAAATCCCTTTTTCTTCTCACTGACCACACTATTAGTTTTTCTGTCACTTTTCTACAGTCCCACTCACACCTCGGGTCAATTTAAAATTGCTACTTCCTCTAACCAAACATGTCTGCTCAATTAAACAGGAGCAGCTCTCAATTCAGTTCTAGTTCAGATCCACCAGTTTTAAAGGGAAGCTGTACCTGTCAGCAGCTTGTGATCGGTGTGGTGTTGTCAGCTAAAAAAAAATCTATTTATTGGTCGCTATGGAGAGACATAACCAGATACAAGTACTGAACTCTAGTGAGGTGTTGTACTGCAGCTGACAACCTATGACCCATCCCATCCCATTATAAATACTGTGGTAATAATGAAGAAAAAAGTTTAAATGTATCGTAAATCCCCCCTCATAGCATCAATGCTACGAGTAAAGCTAGCAGATTTACTGCAGTCAGTCAAACATACAGTGATAATATTTTATTTACACAATTTTAATCATCAAATTTCTTTAAACGATGCGGAAGTGGTGGCTCGAGTGATAAAAACACACACACAAACACACATTGATAGATGTGGCAAGCTAAGCTATAGAAGTTAACACCACTTGCTTTCTAAGTCTGTTGAACACCTTCAACCCTCCAGCCAAACTTTAAAATGAYCTTTTCTCTGATTCCTGAAGTCGGTGTCGGTATTTGCTCTAGGAACATCTTTTCATGTTACAGTATTAACACTGACTCTACTTAGAATATAATGTATGCAKATTACAGTATGTGCATGTTATCTAAACAAAATTAATTGAATTTAATTGAATTAGAGATTGTGAAGATCTTGATGCTCAAAACTTTTCGTTTTCGGAAAAAAAAGTTTAAAATCACTAAAAGCTTTGTGTTTGATGTGCAAACACATCAGAAAGAAGCACATTATTCAGAGTACTGTAGACAGGGCCTGAGTGCCTCACAAATTAAATAGGAAACATCACACATTTGGTGAGCTGAAACACCTTTCATTCTTCTTCACTCTTTCCCGTCAGGCAGGAAGAAAAGCCTCATCATCATCATCATCATCATCATCCTGCAGCTTCTTTTCAATTTCACTGAAGTGGATCTAAATACATGATGTTGGGAAAAAAAAACTAAATCTGTGATTTAAATGTGTGGAAAATGATTGGCACAGTGGAAGAAACAGATCAGTAACTGGAGGAGTGTCTGAAGACGTTTTCTTGTAGAAGATGTGAGAATGAAGTGGAGAGACAAGGAACCACAGTAGCTTGTTGCTCCTTAAGGAAATTCACACTCTAAGCATCAAAGRCATCTGCTATGCTAATGTAACCTTCTCATTTAGAAGAATGTGTGGCAGAGATGTGCAGATGTTTAATTAATGCTGAACTAATGTTTGCAAATGAGGCCTAATTRCAACTGGAAACATTAACCCGTTTAGGATTTCATCAACATCATCATTAAACAGATGCTTAAAGTTTTCTACACATTAATTTTTTTAACTTTTGTTCATGTTGTCTAAATGCTGATTCAGCATTCACTTTGGGTTTTCTTTTTTGTTTTTCCTACAAATTTGCCATTTAAATCCTTCTGCACATGTTGGTGAATCACTAGCCTGGCCCTTGCCTTCCTACGCAGCTCCGCTCAATTCTAGTTTCCCTTCACTGCTTCTTCTGGGACTTCTCCCATAGACAAGGATTTCTTTGGGAGAATTTTCATCCGGGCCAATCAGAGAACAGAACGTCAATTTTCTGCACAGTGTCTGCTAGTTAGTTTAGCATACGGCAGTGGAGGAAGTGAATGAAGCCAGTCTGTGTTGATAAGGCTTCAAATTAAATTAAATTTGTCTGAAAAAGCAGCAGCTCTCAMTTACAGTCGTCTCGTTCGGCTCGGTACTTCTCTCCTCTCAGTAGGGTTGTTTACAGCACACGAGATTTCCGGTTAGCTTCTTAGCTTAGCCTCCTTCACAGCGACATGTCGCAGCCAACTGACCCAATCATTTTAAACTTCAGCAGAGGCCACGCCTCCTGCAAGAATCACTTCTCTATGGCAGCAAGTCCAGATCCTCGCATGAAGCAAAGTGAAGGACAYGGTCTGGTTTTTACCAGGCTAGTGAATCACATATCAAACCATTCAGATATGAATCAGAATCAGAATCACCTTTATTGTAGTTATAATTTGCATTACAGTGAAATTGGGTTTGCTGCTCCAAGGTGCTTGCTTTTTTAGACACAATAAAATATGATGAGAGTAGACAATATAACAATATAATATAATAATAATATAAAATATAATAAAATAGACAAGTTGAAATCAAATAGACAAAGATGTGCACTATCGAAAAGGAGAGGAATCAGAGTTTCTATATAAACAAATGAAGAATAGGAAAATTTTACGGTATATTTTCTTCATTTCTTGTAATATTGCACATTGGAGATGTTCCTGAGAATATTTCACTTGAGATATATTGCACACATTTAGTATTGCAATAGTTCAAAAAAATGGATGCTTGCTGCCCTCATTTTTTATTGTTCAGTTCCCTAATGGCTCTTGGGAAAAAGCTGTCTCTGAGCCTATTAGACCGGGTTTTGTGTGACCGGTACCATCGGCCCGAGGGTAGCAGGTTAAACAGGTGGTTGCTGGGGTGGGATGGGTCCTTGATGATGCTTGTAGCTCTGCTTAGGCAATGTCCTCCAGACTGGGCAGAGAGCAGCCAGTGATCCACTGCAGGGTTGATCACCCTCTACAGCGCTCTTCTTTCTTCTGCTGAGCWTCCCCCGTACCATGCTGTGATACTGTACGCAAGGWRGCTCTCAATGGTGGCTCTGTAGAACAGCACCAGCAGCTTCTCCTCCAACTGGTTTCTCTTGAGGACTCTCAGGAAGTGGAGACGCTGCWGAGATTTCTTCACCACCACTGTTGTATTTGCAGACCAGGAGACACTGTCAGTGATCTGCACACCCAGGAACCTGATGGAGCTGACCCTCAACACACTGACTCTGTGAAGTGGTGCTGGTTCAGCTCTGCTCTTCCTGAAGTCCAGAATTATTTATTTTGTTTTTGTGGTGTTCAGTGGCAGGTTGTTTGCAGAGCACCACCCTGTCAGTCTAATWACCTCGTCTCTGTAATCAGACTCAACTCCCCCTGAGGTGAGCCCAACCACGGTGGTGTCCTCTGCAAACTTTGACTGTGTTGGAGAGATGGATGGAGAGTAGACGTAGGTYTAGAGGGTGAACAGCAGAGGGCTCAGTACACAGCCTTGAGGGGAGCCGGTGCTGAGTGTGACAGTGGAGGAGAGGTGGGGGCCTAATTTCACAGACTGTGGGCGGTCTGTGAGGAAGTTCTGTATCCACTGGCAGATGGGGGAGGAGATGCCCTGAATCTGTAGTTTCTGGACCAGGATCTCTGGGATTATGTAGTTGAATACTGAGCTGAAGTCCAGGAAGAGCATCCTCYTGTAGTTTCTATGCTCCAGGTGACTCAGCYCYGTGTGGAGTGAAATGTTGATGGRATCTTCCATGGAGTGATTTTCCCTGTAGGCCAGGGCTGTCAAATGCATTTTCACTGAGGGCCACATGAGCGTTATGCTGGCCCTCGAAGGGCCACTTGTAATGAACTTTGACTAAACAGAGTTTTAACACGTCCTCTTTTAAACACTGATAAGAACTGAGTGTATAACTGACTAAATCTGAAATACATACAGAAATATTATTTAGTTTATGGTTGATGCTGACTTCAAGCAGCTTATTTTCAGATATTAAAACTGTGCTATCCAACTAAAATGCTCAGTTACCTCAAGCCAACAGCTCATGGACAGGAATTTATTAAATTCATTTTTATTTTTTATTAAGTTTATTTTGTTGCATTTAATCATTAATTTAAAGTTTACCATTGATAAAAAGGAACAAATTTCATGCTAAGTAAAAAAGAAAAAAAATTGGGGAGGTACCCCCCCGGCGGGCCACACGGGAGTCACTTGCAGACCACGTTTTGCCCGCGGGCCTTGTGTTTGACACATGTGCCGTAGGCAAACTGGTGCGGGTCCAGAATGGGAGGTAGACAGGCTCTGAGGTGTTGAAAGACCAGTTTTTCGAAGCACTTCATGACCACTGGTGTAAGTGCAACAGGCCGGTGGTCATTCATGCCCTCCACTGTGGACTTTTATGGGACTGAGATAATGGGGGAGGATTTGAGGCAGAGTGGAATGGTGGCCAGCAACAGGGACTGGTTGAATATACAGGTTAACACACCTGCTAGTCAGTCTATTTATTTATTTATTTATTTATTTAAAAAGAAAATTCCCCATTTATCAATATTCTGTGAATATAAATGCGCTGAGCAGATAAAAATGTAACAGTTCGTAAAACAAGTGCACAAAACAGACAAAATTCAACACTGCCCAACAAACACAAACTCCTCAGTCTACAAGGTCTACAGTTAAATTARGTTACAGATGAATGCATGACTGACTTTCTTTCAGCCAAACTTTAAGTTTCTCTTTAACAAATGGAAAAACTGTCACAGTCTGATATTTGCAGGTAGTTCATTCCATAAGTGTTCCTCTGATTGACGCGACCTTTCGACCAAACTCCGTTCTCCGTTTTGTGTCAACACAGMCCCCTCTAGTTTGCGACCTAGTATTCATTCTGGAGGTATATTTGTGAATAAAATCATTTAAAGGTGGAGGAACATGTCCATTTAAGACCCTAAATACAAGACAAATCACTGAATCTTTCATCATTTTCAAAGTCCAAGATGTTGTATTTATCAATGATTTGACAGTAATGAACATGATAAGGTTGTCTGTCAAGAACTTTAATTACCTTTTTGAAAAGAGACTTGTTGGGTTTTAACACATTTGCTGTTGTATAGGACCAAGTTGTAAGACAATAAGAAATGTGAGAAAAGATCATTGCATGCATATACATTTTAGCTGCGTGTGCAGTGAGAAAAGGTCTAATATGACGGAAATTGGCTAAGTTGAATTTTATTACATTAAAAAAGTTTTCTTAATGTCAGCAGTTGGTCGGCACATGCTTTTAGCACGTTTTCAGGTACACCGTCGGGGCCGGCTGGCTTTCTGGGGTTAACCGCCTTCAGCACACATCTGTCTGCTTCAAAGCAGGCAAATAAATGGTMCAGCTCCTCGGCCAGTGAGGCGTCAGTACTGGCAGTGTCTGGGTTTCTGCATCTGTAGTTGGTGATGTGGTTTATACCCTGCCACATCATTCTAGGGTCGTCCTTAGCAAAGTGGTCCTCTATTTTTCTTTTATACGCCACCTTGGCCAATCAAGATCAACGAGGAGATGAGTGCTGTGACTTCAGCTTTTTTCTCACTTTTATTTTTCAAAAATTTTTTTACATTATTTAAAATATTTTCTCCAAAGGCAAACGTTTAAAGGTTTAGTTCCTACATGAAATCTGCTACAGAATACATACTCAGATTTGTCCTAAACATTTTTTGTTTTAGCCACAGCTCTACTTTAAATGCTTCATTTTAGCACTTTAGATGATGTTTACCTTTGAAGCTGATACAAAGTTACARAGAACCACTCAATAATTACAAATGGGTTGGTGAAATTCACTATTAACAAACGGCAAACAGTTTCTGTTGGGAAACACAAGTACAGTTTGACAAACGATTAAAAAAGCAGTTGTCCTTGAAGGAATTTATCTTATACAGTTTGGTAATTGTTTGTGTCTTCTTCAGGAGATGAGTGCTTCAATAACTTACTTTATTTGAAGCCACTCTCTAAAAGGTCTTTGAAATGTATATTTTATACCCGTATGAAATGTAATTGCCTTCTCWGTGCCAGAGAGCTGGAACAAAAATGGAAGCAGATAATGATAAACTGAAATAAAGACGACTGTAGAGACATTAATAWAAGTGAGCAGGGGATTCTGTTCATTTCCATTCTTCTTTGTTCTTGTTTTCTTGGCCTTAAGTAGGTTTGTGTTGCTCGCCAAACGATTTCTTTGACTTTTTCATAGAGAAAAGTTTAGATTTCTGTTTGCCATGAAGCAAAACATCGAAAGCATGGATTTGTCTTCAACTGCATGTTTTAGTGTGGCCACTTCTAACTTTTTATCAGACATATAGAATAAACTGAATCTTTGATTTCTATTTAGTATAATAATGAATGGAGGCTGTTGGCAGTGTGATTTGACAGAGTAGTGAATAGTTATAAATCATAAAAAAACAGCTTAAACTTATGATAGGATAATGCCAGTAAAGAGTTCAATAAAAGGGGATATCAGTTAACATGTGGGTTTTGCATCTCTGGTCAGCGGACATTACAGTAGGTGTCTTGGTTTCACTCTGCTAATTTGAAAAACACGAGGAACAAAATATGGCATAAAATACTGTAACATTGGCACATTCACTCAAGCACCAGACGTTTGTTCATGTTCAACTGTTGGAAAATTTTTCGATAAAGTAAGAAATTGTTTTTAGTTAACATATTAAGTGTTTTCTTTTCTGTAAAGTGTCATTACAGGATTTCAAAGGGATGGGAAACTGTGTTGCGAGATGGGAAATGTTGAATGATCATATCAGAAGGTCAAAATTATCGTATTTTGAGGAAAAAATTACTGTACACGCCCAATTTGCATTCTAGAGAGGCTCAGAAATACAAATACATCCTGCCACAGCTCAAGTGTTCTGTGTTTGTAAAACTGCACGTTCTCTTTTGTTATAATAAATTTAAAAAGCACTGTATCTGACTGTTCAGTAAGGAAAGTAGTGATTGGATGTCTTCCCCACCTTTTTTTTACAAGAACAAAGTGCAAAAAACAGGAAGCCTGTGTTTATGCTGCACATAAAAAGAAATATTAGATAAAATGACAATAATAAAATGTAAATCAATAAGTTAAAAATCAGGAAAACACAAGTCAATGTAGTTTATTGTGAGT
>NW_013952647.1:712695-714867 GCF_001266775.1 Austrofundulus limnaeus | reverse complement strand
TGTTCTATTGTTTCTACATTCCACAATGTTGACAGTTTCCACGTTCATGTTTTTTTATTATAAAGAGTGTGCTGTTAAGTCCGGTATGTCCCATTCTTAATCTAGTTAATAAACTCTCTTCCTTTCTGTTTCTCCTAGTAACTCTCATTTCTCCCACTTTCCTTTGGATCTTATAAWACCATCTTRCTTTGTTTTCTTCATTCCATTATTTCTGCCACTTTTCCTTGATTTTTAATTTAACCAAACTTTTTGCCTCAGATTTACTTATATTGATTTAAGTTGATTTGTTCTGTTGCCCTTTTTGCAGCCCTCTCTGCTGCTTCATTTCCCTCCACACCAATGTGTGCTGGTACCCATATGAATGTTATTTATAAATCTATCATCTGTATTCTTAATAGTATTTCCTTTATTTCTAACAATATGTCCYGTCTGRTTTCTGAATGYCTGTTCTGTAAACTTCTGAGRGCTGAGCTTGAATCTGAACAGATTAATGTTCTTAATGGTCTTACCTCSTCTACCCACTGTACTGCTAARAAAATTGCTAACATRTCCCCAGTGTGTACTGACAGTCRATTTGTCATTCGTTTAGCTTGTTTTATATGAAATTCTYGTATTATTATTGCAATTCCTATTTTACCTGTTGAGTCTTTTGAACATAAATATGATATTGATCTATATATTTCTGAACTGTATAAGAGTTAAAAATGAATCCTTTATCATTTTTTTTCTTCATTATTGTAAAATCAACTTTTGCATTTGGTAATATCCATGGTGGTATTGTTGGTAATGGTACTACTGGACTTATTGATATGTTGATTAATTGAATCTCTTCTACTTTTTTTTCCAATCACCCACCAAAACCTCTATTTTCCTTTTTCCCAACATGGTTTTAAATTATCTAATGTTTGATGATCCAGGTTATTTCCTTTTAAATTGATCCAGTAGTTTATTGCTAYCTGTGTTCTTCTCAATTCTAATGACGGTTCTCCCATTTCTACTTTTAAGTGCTGTTGTTGGCGTGGTTCTAATTGGTCCTGTACAGATTCTAAGTGCTCGATGTTGTATCGGCAAGAAAGTGAAGAKAAGAGACATAATATAAAAGGTGAGCAAACAAGGGATTGATTGGAAACACCTGGGGAGGATCAGGTGTGCCTGGGAGGAAAACAGGTAGGTATACACAGGAAAAACACAGAAACACTAGAAAAACTAAGGTAACATAAACACTGACCATGAAAGCCTCCAGTGACTTCAGTGGGGGCCTCAGCCACCCCACGATACATGGAGCAGTATATGCAGCCACCACAGCAGCAGCCTTCCCCACAAAAGCAACACAATATGATTCCCCTGGAGCTGGCTACTGCMGTGGCGTTCCATTAGTGTCAAAAATAAGTATTTCTGTCTTTGTAAGGTCATATGTTATGTGTATATGTTTGGTGATGTGTTAGGTGTATATGTTTGGCGATGTGTTATGATGTGTTAGGTGTGTATGTTTGGCGATGTGTTATGATGTGTTAGGTGTGTATGTTTGGCGATGTGTTATGATGTGTTAGGTGTGTATGTTTGGCGATGTGTTATGATGTGTTAGGTGTGTATGTTTGGCGATGTGTTATGATGTGTTAGGTGTGTATGTTTGGCGATGTGTTATGATGTGTTAGGTGTGTATGTTTGGCGATGTGTTATGATGCGTTAGGTGTATATGTTTTGGTGATGTGTTAGGTGTATATGTTTGGTGATGTGTTCGGTGTGTATGTTTGGTGATGTGTTAGGTGTGTATGTTTGGCGATGTGTTAGGTATGTATGTTTGGTGATGTGTTAGGTGTGTATGTTTGGCGATGTGTTATGATGTGTTAGGTGTGTATGTTTGGTGATGTGTTATGATGTGTTAGGTGTGTATGTTTGGCGATGTGTTATGATGTGTTATGTGTGTATGTTTGGTGAAGTGTTATGTGTGTATGTTTGGTGAAGTGTTAGGTGTATATGTTTGGTGAAGTGTTAGGTGTATATGTTTGGTGAAGTGTTAGGTGTATGTTTGGTGAAGTGTTAGGTGTATATGTTTGGTGATGTGTTAGGTGTATATGTTTGGTGATGTGTTAGGTGTATATGTTTGGTGATGTGTTAGGTGTATATGTTTGGTGATGTGTTAGGTGTATATGTTTGGTGATGTGTTAGGTG
>NW_013952647.1:709936-711176 GCF_001266775.1 Austrofundulus limnaeus | reverse complement strand
ACACAAACTGCAAAATAAATAAATAAATAAATAAATAAATAAATAAATAAATAAATAAATAAATAAATAACACAAAGGTGCATGTCAGTG
This sequence comes from Austrofundulus limnaeus, assembly GCF_001266775.1. Classification (NCBI taxonomy): domain Eukaryota; kingdom Metazoa; phylum Chordata; class Actinopteri; order Cyprinodontiformes; family Rivulidae; genus Austrofundulus; species Austrofundulus limnaeus. The sequence goes on along the minus strand of NW_013952647.1, from coordinate 711,086 downwards.
TATAAGACACTAGTTTGGTCTAAAATGTAATAAAAAACATACAGACACATTGTGACAAGTCTAGAGGAGGCAACTCTTTATGCAAGCTTTATAAAAATAGTATATAAACAAATAATGTAAAAAATGTATGTCTACCTTAGTGGGAATTCTGACACTGAGAGGAGGCCAGAGTCTCATAGGCAGGCAGTATGAGGTGGTTGAGGTGTAAGCAGGTCTCCAGATGATCATCAGTCTTTGTGGATCCGTTCTTGGACTTGATGATTTTCATGTGAGAGAAAGCAGACTCCAGAACTCTCCATCCATGTGACTTATTGCTCTGGATTTGATCCCAGTGTCGTTTTGCAGAGTCGAAACCTAATTTTCAACCCAGAGCAGTCCAGACTGAAACATGGACAGGAATTTGAACACATCCATCCATCCTGGTGGACAACTGCACGCCTTTATAGCAGCCACTTTTATTTTTAAAATCACGGAAAAGCACGTCTGCAGCATCAAACGCTTCTTTCATAACTTCATCATCGCTGAAAGATATGTGTTGAGGCAGGTATGGGACTGCATTAGCAGCAGCCTTACCTTAGGAGGGGAAATCCGCCTCGTAGCATTTGTGTAATCTTTTGAAAGAAATGCTGTTCTGTGTTATCCTTTTTGGACAAGCCAAGGCGGCGCTCGAATTACATATGAGTCCTCTTCCCACTCCAGGTGAAAATAGTGTTTTTATTTGCTTGTTAGCTGTCTTTCATACGTTTTTTCCCACCTCACTGCCATGTTTTAACACATGACCCTAATCTCGCAAGACCATGTTCGGAGTGCTGTTTCACAGCACCCAAAACTAGTGAGACTGGAGCACGTTCAAGAATGCAATGTTAAACAAATGTTGACAAGGGTGCGTTTGTAAGAAATACGTGTTTTAATATCGACTGAAATCAGTTGAAAACACAAGGGTTAAATAAATTGATCTGTGATAAGAAATAATTGCCATAAAACACCAGAATTCCGGAGTGAGGTTTATTGCCAGCTGGATGACAACCGAAACCACACTGCCTTACAACCAGGAAGTCACATCTTATATACAGTTCAGTCTCTTCAATGCCCGAGTCCGCCCACTGCTGGCCTARGGCTGAATCACAGGCATTCAGACAACCTTACCTCA
>NW_013952647.1:703182-709926 GCF_001266775.1 Austrofundulus limnaeus | reverse complement strand
AGCGAGACTGGAGCACGTTCAAGAACGCAATGTTAAACAAATGTTGCAAAGAGTGCGTTGAAGACTGCAATGTTAAACAAACACTGCGAAGAGTGTGTTCAAGGCTGCAATGTTAAACAAATGTTGCAAAGAGTGCGTTGAAGATTGCAATGTTAAAAAAAAATGTTGCGTTCTACAAGCTCCATGATCCATTGCTCCGTGAGTTACTGCTAACCAGCTAAAAATCTACAGGTAGATCCCGATCTACTGGTTGGCCTGGCCTGATTTAAGGTGTATATGTTAGTTTAGGTCATGTTAGATTATTGGTCGGTTATGTCAGAGGCAGGTCATCTCCACCCACAGTGTGCTCTGACCTGTGAAAAATTTGACTCAGTAAACATTAATAATAAATACTTTTAAATGACTACATTAGCTGAAATCTTGCAAATACAATCCCGTTAAATTAAACAATCATTTAGGGAAGAAATCAATCAGTTTTGTTAAAAAAAAAATGCAAGAATCTCCATGCCATGATTTTCAAAATTAATATTTCAGAGCTCCTCTGAAAACACTAAAATGAGATAAAATTATTACAAAAACTCAGCATCACTCAGCTCAGACRACTGGTCTATTCTATAACAAATTCATATAAAATTCTTGTTAACATGTAGACCATTTTTAAGCCCATCCTTCGAAAAAGCCTGATAACATGAAAAATGCTAARATCAAACATTTGCACATAGTGAAAGCAATATCTCCATRCATCCATCCATATCCAGCAGTCACAGTGCGAGGGGTGGGGTYTACACGGGACAGGTCWCKAGTCRATCARAGGGACACACATGGAGACAAAACAAGACAAACAACCATTCACTRTCTCACTCACARCRAGGGAAAATTTAGAGTTATCACTTAACCTAACAGTCATGTTTTTGGTCTGTGGGAGGAAGCTGGAGTGCCCGGAGAGAACCCACYCATGCACYGAGAGAACATGCAAACTACCCAGAAAGGTCCCCGGGCCGGAATTTGATCTGGTGACCTTCTTGCTGAGAGGCATCTGCTCTACCAGCTGAGCCATGATGCTGCCCAGCAATAACTCCTGAAGGCAAAATAAATTGCATGTTTTACTATTTAGGCAACATACAAGAATTTCACATTGCTGAGAATATATTTCAATATGTAGTGGGTTAAAAGATTCATGATAAATCAACACTTACCTTGCTGTAATTGTCCCTTTAATGTCCTGTTCAACTAATATATTTAGATGTAGTTGCAACTCTATTCAGTCTGAGATTTAACATATCTCATGGCCGCAGTATAGTACAAGTGTAATTTTTTGATACTTTATATTTCACACCATTTTTCAGATGGAATGCGACCAGTGACGCTGGAGCAAATTTTAGTGTTTGCTTCAGGGCTCAACACCATCCCCTCACTTGGGTTTTCCAGACSCCCAACAATTGAGTTCCTCCACTGCAATAATTCCACAAGAAGAATCTTTCCTGAAGCAAACACCTGTGATGTCATCCTACGCCTCCCTATTGACCAGAACTATGACTCCTTTGTGGAGTACATGGAGTCTGGGCTGATCCAGGCTCCAACATTTGGCTTAATTTAGAAGTTTTTTTTTGTTTTTCTTTCCTCCTTTGGCACCTCAGTGTTGTACTTTTACAATAGAAAGTAGATTTTTCTACTGCATGTTTGATTTTTAGTTTACATTTTTTTGGTTTGTTCAAATCTGAAGTGCTATTATACAATTTGAATGAAACCATGTGTTCATTTTTGTGTTTCAAGTTGAGTTTAAATTTTTGTATAAGTGGTTCAATYAAGTTTCACAAATAATGAATGCAGATTGTTTTTCCTTTTCATACCACATCTTTAAAAAAATAGTTAAGTCTTTGAATTGACTCCTTCCATTCCACTAAAAGGGATTTATAGGTTGTTTACTTTTATTTTGAAGGGCTTGGTAGGAAACAAGAAGTGATCTTTCAAACAGGAAGTGGCTTTTGCCACCTGAAAAATAAAATTCTCAATCTTTAGAAATACATCTTCATAACATTTACACCTCACATATACACATACTTATCTATCACCATACACATACTTATCACCTCTCATATACACATACTTATCACCTTTCACCTTACATATACACATAACATATCACTTAGCATATCACCTTACATATACTACATCTTACACAGACAGAAATACTTATTTTTGACACTAATGGAACGCCATWCTTTTCCCTAGCCACCATGGCTGGAAAGCAGTGGCTCTTTGTCAGCAGCTGGGATTTTTGCAGCACAGGTCCTGAGACAACAGTCCTGTTTGGTGCAAATAGGTGTTTTTTGTAAGGTTTTTACATAATTTTGATAAACAAACAAACATCTGCTCTGTTTTAATAATTGTAGCTGGGTGGTAAATTTGTTAGACCCTCAAAGGTCGACGCCCGCTCTGGAGTGGGCAAAGACATGACTCATTTAAAGTGCTACTGCAAAAAAAAAAAAAAAAAAAAAAAAAAAAATTGGCAGCATACAGAGTGTTCATTTGAACTGGGTTGGACAGCAAAGACTTCAAACTTTATAAAAGTTTTGTTTTTATGTAGTTATATTTTATTTACTTCCAAACAAAACCAGATTTAATGATGAATAATTTTTGCCAAAATGTGCAGATCTTTACACATTTAATGCGCATTTTGAGAATGTTTTGTGACCAGGAAGTGCTTGAATGCACCAGAAAGCCTATTTTTCCCCATTTCCTCAAACACACCACTTTTACAAAACAACTAATGAAAACAGTTTGTCGGTAGGATTTTGGAGAAAGAGGTTCTGGGCGGTCGCAAAGTTTTGGAGATGGGCTAAGGCCGGATAGTTTTCGGCATTTTGGATTTAGCTAGTAGCGGATTAGTTTTTAGACCAGAGGAGTGTTAGAGTGTGTGAGTGTGTGTGCAGTGTTTGTAATAGTTGTTAGTCTGTGTCAAAATGAATCGTTGTTACATGACTGTGGTGGAGGAAGCTCTGAAGTACTTTTATGAGCTTGGAGAAGATGAGGAAGAGGATGATAACGGTGCACCGGTGGAGGATTCAGACTCGGAGGATAGTTCTTTATTTATTTATTTGGTAAAAGATTATWATCGTAACAGAGGCAAACTGCACCACATTATACAAGCTGATGTCATCTCCAGGGGACATCTAAGGTGGTGAGGAGGAGGAGGAGGAGTTGCCCATCCACTCTGTCAGGCCCACAACACAGAAACCACAACAAAGTCGGACCAGGACCAGATCCAGAACCAGATCCAGATCCCTGCTACAGCAGGGACAGCAGCTGAAACATGTGATGAACACTAAAGAGAATGCAGACACAGCCCCTGTGCCATTTTCAGCCTAGGAGACCACCAGGAGTGCAGGTAGATCTGCTGTCCCCCCACAGTCCAAAAGACTTTTTGTTGTTGTTTATTGCTTCTGATACAGTCAAAACCATCTGTGATAACAACCAACAAACATGCTGCAAAAAAACAAGCTAGTGGAAAAAAATATAAATGGGCTCAAATAGACACAGAGGAGTTATATATTCAACTACCAATGTTCAGGACTTTAAAAACAAAAAAATGAGCCATAAGGTTGGAGAGATTTTATGTTTGAGTCATTGTCACACATTTTTGAAATGGTTGTAAAATAAAAAAAACATGAGACATTTTAAGGTTGGAGAGAATTTGTGGTGGAGTCATTGTGACACATTTAGTAAATTGTAAAAAAACGCCTGGGAAATTGCACAGTTTAATGTAAAAACATGAATATAATTTTTTTAGCTAAATTTATACATGTTTATGAAATTTACACTATAGAATTTCATTATAGGTTATAGAAATGGTTTGTTAAACATTTTTGTGAATTTTATTTAAAAAATTCCTACTCGGATTTTTTGTTTCACTGTTATAATGCAGTTTGTCGAAATGAAATAAACACTGTAAATGTCAATATTGGTTGGCAAGCATAACCCAAAATGCAGTCAGGAAGGCAAAATTCAAAATAAATAAAAAGACTTTGATTAAGCAAAAAGCCAGCATGGTGGCAAAGCAATAAATTCAGGCCTTGAACAAGAACTTGAGGTTTTGACAAGCATGGATAAAACAGCACAATGATCAGACAGGGAAGAGAAGACAAGACACAGAATATAAAGGTGAGACTAATGAGTACAAACAGGAAACACCTGGGGAGAAACATGAGAATCAGGTGTGAGCGGGCGGGGCTGGAGCAAAGACAGGCAGGAGGAGGTGAACAGAAGGACAAGACAGAAAATCACACCAGAATCAAAAGAAATCACCCACACAGACACAGACATGACAGTAAAATCATAAAACTGAGGTTGTACTGAAAATAATGGGCCTCATGCAAGAACATGTTCGTATTCTTATCCTAAATTTCTCTTACTTTTGTTCGTACAAAGGGTTCGTACGAACATGTCACGTCAGATTCAACAAACACTTCTATCTTCAGGAAACGTGCGTAAATGAGCTGCGTGAATTCCACCTGTTCGTATCCAGCTGCTCGTGCACGCGAGAGGAGATTAGCATAATTACCACCCCAAATACACCATATAAGGCTATGCCTCAGATACAAGGAAGTGTTCATTCATTCATGAAAANTGTGTGGGATTGAAGAGTAAACTGTACGTTTTACAGCAGTGAGGGACACACTGTGGTACAGATGGCAGAATGTTGATGTTAGAACTATAAGAGAAGAAAATATAGTCAATCATTTGACGGCCATATACAAGCAGACTTTCTGTGCATTTATTCCAACGTGTTTCTGCATTTGTGGTAAATCGTGCCACCACAAGTCAAAAAAGTTTTTTTTTCCCAAAATGGTTTGATTTTTCCCAAGAAGCCAATCCTGTTATTTTTAAACTACTGTATTTAATTTGTGACATTGAGTTTTAGTTTCTTACAGATTTAGGTTTTGATTATTTTTATTGACGTAATTTTGTTCTTAATGTTTTGGAAAGGTTTGATTGAAGCTGAATGCATCAGAAAAATAAAAATAAARTCTTTGATGGAACAACTTTTAGCCCAAACAGGACTGAAGTTTGACATTAAAACTAATTTGTAACTTGTGGTAAACACAAGTTTAAGACTTGTTTTAAAACTCACGAGGGGTTAAAATCAATGAACGCCTCATTTAAAGCATACAGTTTGTTTAACGGCATCATCTTGAACCATGGATCCCTGAGAGGGACCAAGCCTAGAGTCAGCAGCTCCACAGACTGAAGGGAGCTTCATCCTCAGTACCAGCCRTTCTTTGGATCTTGAGCCTTGGTGGAACTCTGGATCCCTGGAGAGACGTGGTTCTGTCGGGTGCAGAGGTGCCTACGGTTGTAGTGCGAACGAGATTTGAAGGTCCTGATCCTGGTCGTCTACAGGAGTGGAGATCGGCTCATCCTCACCAATGGTATCATATGAGGAGCCCCAGCTCTCCTCTGTAGACTGGTATGATCCACTGGACCCCATAAGAAGAACCACCGTCACCCCCAGCAGTGTTGGTGCTGTTGTGGTACAGTCCTGGATAGCAGTCCATGCTGTGGGTCGATGTGAGCCCAACTCTATCTGATGGTACCTCACAACCTCACACACAAGTGTGAAACATTCAGTGGCAACACAAGTTTATGACTTCTGATTTTTTAAGCATTCAACTGGTCTGCTACAACTTCACAGTTTCTCTCTACCTAAAGCAAGCAGCAGTTTGYCTCTTCATGTCATCCATGATTATCTGTTGATCCCTAAACTTTGTATCATAATTAAACTGGAAAATTAAAACACCCAATTAGATCATCAGTGTGGAGCAATGATTGGCTTTTAGGATGATGGAGTGTTTAGTTTTGTTGAAAATCTTACAGCAGCAGGTAGAACTATGATACTGTACATAAATACTGTTTCAATCACATTTTGAATCTCATTAGGGAAAAGAGCTTGTTACTGACAGTTKAAGATAAAACTGAGTTCAGTCRTGGTAATCTGTGTTCAGACTCTGCCTGTTTTACAACCTGAAAAGAATAWACCCAACTGTACCAATGTGTAGATGGAGTGATTTGAGTCCACACATTGAATCAGGTCCCATGAATTGAAGGTTTTTAACTCAAATCCTCACTGTCCTCTGACAGATAAGTCAGTGAGTTTGTGAACACATTGGAAACACATCAGAAACACCAAGAATGCTGCGGATGGTAGTGAATCGAGTTGCGACTCTGGGTTAATGTGATTCAGATGAGTCGGGTCACTGGTCTGGGTTAATAACTCAAAATGCTGCAGACACCAGTGACAGTTAACAGTGAACACAAGGTAACAGTTTGGCTGATTTTTTAAATTTATTGTAGACATCTTAAGTTTTGTTTTACACTGGGTTTGTTTATTAGTGTGTGAAATTATGAACATCTCTGAATATTACTGAATACAAACCAATAAATCTTGTGTAAATGGTAAATGGACTGTTACTTGTATAGCGCATTTCTACCCAACCAGGATACTCAAAGCGCTTCACACTACATGTCCTGATGCATCTCAGTAATCCAGGTAAAAAATCAAAAAGAAAAAAACTGTATAGGTCTTCTGGACGGGTTCTTCTCTAATGAAACGTTTCGTCTCTCCTCCAAGAGACTTCTTCAGTCTGAGAGTTTCAGGCAAAATTCAGGCTGTGTGCCATGGGATCCCCAGTTTCTCCTATTGTTGCAAACTTGTACATGGAGGAAGTGGAAAAGAGAGCCTTGATG
>NW_013952647.1:699459-700884 GCF_001266775.1 Austrofundulus limnaeus | reverse complement strand
TTTAACATCTAAGCTGACGTTTGTGTTTCTGTTTAAGTGTGGTTAACAATTAAGAAGTTAAAAGCTTGTTATTGTTGGTCCCAAAACTTTCATAGGAAATTAATCGTTCACAATCAGGTGTACTCTAGTTAATTTTGTGTGATTTGTAAAATAAACAATCGCATATTGTGGTTYAAATCAACATTCACTGACTGAGAGTTACTTTTGTGTCCATTCATTTTTGCACTAAAGAAATGTTTAGCCAAAATAAAGAGATCCCTTGCTAATAAAGTTACTCTTATAACCTTGTTATAAGAAGTGTAAGCTAAACCCTTACACATTCTGTAAAACAAACTCAGATCAAAAACATGATACAATAATGTGGTGTGTCCTTATTTTCTACCTCAAATTTGAGTGATTCCATATTTTTTCCCCTGTGCTTGGTCAATAAAAGTAACATTCACTGACTTCCACAATGTTTTCTCTTCATGTCTTTGAGTGTTCCTGAAAGCCAACAAGTTGCACTTTGGAATGACCTTATTATTGTATCATGTTTTTGACCAGAGTTTGTTTTACAGAATGAAATGTCTGAATGAGTGCTCATCCAAGACTGGTGATTCCATACTTTTTGCCAGGGGTTGTACTGTGGAGACTAATCAGTGCCAATCACATCTATACACTGATGGGACACACATCAGAGGCACTGGGGTTAGGACACAACAACTGAGACAGCTGGACGGGGGATCGAACCAGCGACCTTCTGGTTCCAGGACGGCTGCCCTAACCACTCTGCCGCAGCCACCCAGGTGTAGGAACCAACCGACTGGTCAACTTCCAAGTATTTATTGGCAAGTCTTGGCAATAAAGGAAAACTCTTTTCTTGCACATTTTCTAAACCGTCTTTGAGGCAGAAAAAGTCAGACGTTCTATTAGGTTGAAATCTGTTGAATCTCAGTTAAATCTGAGCCAGAGAAAGATATTACCCTTCTCTGTCAACCCTACTGATCACTTCCTGACGCTCGGGAACTTCCAGCACGTCAGCGTCAAAGCCCTGCAGACAAATAAGAAGTGGGGATGAATGAACGGATGCTCGCCAGCCGACTTCTCTTCGCCCAGCAACTGACAAACACACACTCATCTTTCTTACGTTTCTACACTTCAACTGCCCAAATCACTCATCTTGATTTCACCTCTTCGTCAAAAGAATGTCAGGAGGGTGTATGTTCGAAGGGTTTAGATGTGTCCGAACAACAAACAAAACGGGAAAAAACTTTATTTGTACATGTCGTCCAAAATTGAAATTGACGTTGGGATGGCGTGTGTTTATTGTGCACAGATCAGGCTAATTGTTTTTGTGTGTATTATTATTTAAAGAGCTCTGTGTGTGTGTGTGTGTGTGTGTGTGTGTGTGTGTGTGTGTGTGTGTGTGTGTGTGTGTGTGTGTGT
>NW_013952647.1:696813-699314 GCF_001266775.1 Austrofundulus limnaeus | reverse complement strand
TGTGTGTGTGTGTGTGTGTGTGTGTGTGTGTGTGTGTGTGTGTGTGTGTGTGTGTGTGTGTGTGTGTGCAGTCGCTGTGTCTCCACACTCTCATGCGTCAGAGGTCTTTTCTCTTTCTGTGGCCCCTGAGCAAACATATTAAGAACTACCTTATCACCGCTTACACAGCCCCGGAGCCACATACAAGCATTAAACCCCGGGCCTGAACACACATACCGCACTCACAAAAAGATAGCTTTGACACCAAACACACAAAGCTTGCCGCCAAACTCCCCCAAATGTCACCAAWTGACTCAGTAGAGAAAAGGGCGGGACTGGAGACGTCTCCAGGTTTGTCACTGGCAATCCATCAGACATTCCAGACCAAGCTCCGGTCTATAAAGACCAGATTAGCCAACCGTCTAACGAAGAGGAACTCTTGACAAGCCTTCGTCAAGAGGCGCATCCCTTGAATATGGTTCTGAAAAACGCGCAGTAGGTACTTTCGAACTTCTCGACCTATCATTGCAGAAGATCATTCTTCTAGTGTCCAGAGTAACACAGGTTCAACAGGTCTTCAAGGAACAAGTTAGCAACGGCAGTTAAACTAACTCGACAAATATATTTAAGTCATTTATCTGTTTTTACGCCGTCTGTACGACGCTAGCAAAAGGTCAGGAAAGTTGGACGTTGAGCACTGGAAATCACAACATGGGCTCTGAACTTGTATAACAGCAGGACTTGTGGAGCATCAGAGTCCACCGTACTTGTCAAACAGGCTGAAACACTCAGCCTCATCACCGGCCACCATGCTTAGCAGGACAGAAATTAGGTTTGGACTGACTGTCACGTCCATGATGCTGATGCTTCTCGGGATGCGAGTTGAAACAGCGCCCAGTGAGAGGTTTAAAGAAGCTGCTGCAGGACCAGGTGAGAACAAACAAATGATATTACACTGCTTGTTGCAACTGAGTGGATGGAATAAGGGACAATGTAGGACTACCTCCAAATTCCTCTGGTCCACCACAAATCAACAGCTAAGATGGTTGAAACTTGGACACCAGTTGGGCATTCCAACAGGTTCATTGATCCCAAACACACATCAGAACTAGTTTCTAGTTGAAAATTTCAGGGTAACATTTAGAAATTTCTAGAAAATGTCGACTTCAACCTGTTTGAAAAACTGTGGACTATTTGCAGTCTCTAGAGTCTGCAGTCTACCAATTGACCAGTACAGTTACTAAAACAGATGCTCAATGTTAAAAATTTATGATGCATTGGAGTCTAGATAGGGTCTTTCTTACTACCAGGTCATTCTAAACATGTCTATGTTTCTGAAACTGTTTCTGCTCTGCAGTCACGTTGAGGACATTTAGCTATCACAGTGTAAAACACAAAATAAAACCAATTAAATGGTCAATTGTATGTAAAAGTCAATAGAAAAGCAAATGTCGACTTACTGGAAATCAACAGGAATGTATTTGGGGCTTGGTGTTGGATTTTATGTATGCACATTAATGAATGAAAAATAAGGATATGGTCCTCGATACCTGTGCTCCCTGGTCCCAATGTTTGGGGTTAATATTCAAAATCTTTAAACATGCTTCCCCGTCAAACATTTTTTAATATAAATAAAAAAATACAGAATACAAGTGCAGAAATTGTACTGGGGAACATAATGTGGGAAGAAAAGTACCAGGGGCCATAAGGATCTGGAGAACATGGATACTGTGGAAACAAAGGTACTGGGGAATATATTGATCAAAGGAACATAAATACTGGGGAACACAGCTTTACCTAAAATTTACTACAAATTCAAACAGGAAACACCATCTTCTGAGATCTTGACAACTATTTGATAGCTTCCTATCAAAATAGTAAGAAAATTACATGAGTATTAATAAAATAAATATACTCAGACCAGTTTTAATAAATCTGTTTTCTTTTTCTGTTTTTACCAGGCTTTGGGAGACCATCAGATCATCTTCAGATTCCCTCTCATGCATCAGCTTTCCCACTGAAACTGTCTCGACAAGGTTTTAGTCAAAGCATAAAACCTCATGTTTTCAGTGTTAAAACAGCCGGACTTGATAGAACTAAAACCCCAGACAGAACGACACCGAGGACCGTCACTGCCAGCCCCGATAAATGGACCAAGATACGGAAAATGATTTCTGCCTTGGAGGAGCTGCACAGGACATTTAACAGCACACTGAGCTCACAGATGACCATCTTTGCACGAGGTAATAACACTTTGTTTATGGAGCCCTTTATCTGACACCCCTCATGTAAAACCCAGTTGGTTTCTTGCCGGGGACCCCAAACATGTTACAAAATAAGTAAAGAAACATAAACTTTTATAAGGGTTTTTTCCCCTAACTTTGTTCACTATTCAACAATTACTGCATTTGTTTAGAATAAGGATTTTATAAACTAACATGTTTTGCACACTGTTTCTCCCAACTTTTCAACAAATTGTTGACGATAAGAAAAAAACAAAATAAATCAAGCCTCTTTAAGTG
>NW_013952647.1:693433-694933 GCF_001266775.1 Austrofundulus limnaeus | reverse complement strand
GTTTGATTTCTTTGTATGTATGGATCACTTGGGTTGTTACCAACATCTGGTGAAAATTTCATGTCATTAGCACCTCTAGTATTATATTTACTGAGAAAAATGGTGATGTGTTCAATACTTATTTTACCTGCTGTAATATATTAGCAGTGGTGGGCACAGCTAATCAAAAAGTTAACTCAAAATCAGCTAACTAAAATATGTGGTAAACCTGCAGAAATGATGATGATGAAGCTTTAACGAAACACGTGGCTACATAACAGTAAGTTTAGACGGCTTTCTTTCTCTTTTCAGACAATAGTGACAATTAAACTTCAATCATTATTTTAGATTAGTGCTACTCAATTTTAAATTTAGAAAGCGCAAATCTGCACATCATTTGAAGAAATTAGTAAAACCCCTAAAGTGCAAATGAGAAATTAAGATCCACGATTATTATTTTAGGGGACTGGTGCCCACCACTGTAAACCTGTAAAAATAAACTGTGGAAGCTAACACTAACAGCTAACCGCTAACACAACTGTCTCTCAGTCTGTGTCACGTCTTTGTCTCTAAAGTTGACAAAAACTAATTTATTAGAAGGTAAATGGTCTGCTAACAATTTTTAGAGTTGGTGAAAAAGAAAATTCATCCATCCATTATCTACCACCTGTTTCAGAGTCTGGTCTCGGGGGCAGCAGCTCGAGCAGGGAGGTCCTCTGCCGCCTCTTTCATCTCTTTTGGGAAAAGTCCAAGACTTTCTCARGCCAGATGAGAGACTTATTCTCTCCAGAGTGTTCCTGTAAACATTGTTTTCCTATTAAATCCATTCTTTGTTTAGCTAAACTGCTAAACAAAGAACTTGTTCCAACTATTAGCAGTTAGCTATTTAGCAGAACCATGCCCACCACTCATTCTTAGTTTGTCAGCTTAAATAAAAAATAACCCTTTATCTTCATTCTAAACATTTGGAGTTATTGAAAATTATAGTCAACAAATTGGAAGTCTGAATAAAATATCAGAAAATAAGTTGATTCTCTTCCAGAAAGGCTTTATTCTCTATCTGACTCCAATCAGGCCCACGGCAGGCCTCAGAGTGGGCAGGTCTTGGTTCTAACAATCCCTCTCCAGGTCAATGTGTGGAGAGACTGCAAACTCAATAAATGACTGATGAATAATGATGAATCAACCTTTTACACATCTGACTTCCTGTTCACACCCCTGGAGGTGGTACCTTACTTCAGATGTTATTGATATAGATATTAGCTGTGTCCAAAATGACAGGCCGGGTCCTCYGGAGGACCCAGACTACCAGGTCGAGGTGGGCCGGGTCCTTGGTAGACCGGGAAGACCAGAACAAAAGAGGCTGTGAATTTGGACGGTCTAGCCTCCCCTCCTTACTCCGGCGTACCTCATGTCACCTAGCAACTGTTACGACGCTAAACAAGCAAACTTAAATCAAAACTAGAAAAATATCAATACATTAGCATTATTAATATCACAAAACTATAAAATTAACTTAAA
>NW_013952647.1:690762-692963 GCF_001266775.1 Austrofundulus limnaeus | reverse complement strand
CCTTCGTCGCGGCGCTGTGACGTATGCGGCCGACGAATTCGGCCTTCGGAGGACCCGTCCTGTTGTTTTGGACACAGCCATTGATAAGACACACTGACTCTGTTTAAAACACATGGCTGCTGATCAGAAAGTGTAAAATACAAGAATGAGTCTAACGTTCAGTTCATCAGTCACAAAATGTCCTTCAATCTGTTTTTAATGTTTCTAATTTATTCTTTATAACTCTTTTACTTTTCAGCATTATTAATATTTGTCTTTAATATCAACATTTAGACTTTAATATTGACTTAAACACCTCCACAACCAATACACTGTCGTAAATCACAGCAGTCCTCTATTATTTATTTAATACAGTGTTGATTTGGTGGCCATTTTGAAAAAATCCACCATAGAAACAGAACAGACAGTGTGTGTTTTTACATAGTTCCTGTTATGACTCATTCATTCCTCCTGCCAGAAGCTTCCACCTGCAGAGGACGGAGTTAAACCGACCACCGCCCCCCCATCAACAGTAAACAGCGCTGAYGCCAGAGCCACTTCAGGTGGGGTTCTCCCAGGTCTGGGGGGTCAAAACGGCAGGAAGACCCTTCCATCGCAGAACAAAAAGAGCAACAAGAGAGGTGAGAGAAAACAAACTTCTGCTGGTCCTCAGTTGTTCTCTTACAAACACCAGATCACAGCACTGGACTCTGACTACTGTCACATGTTGGTCTAAACATGCTTTTATTTCTTTCTGACTACATGTTGTTTTTTGTTACATTTTTCACTTTACATACTGAAGCAATGCATTCTGGGAGTGATGATGATGGGTTGTAGTTGAGATTAAAACACAGTCGAGGTTAAAAAGCTATAACGTGTGACAATAAATATATTTTGTTTTAGTTTCTACGTTGTTCCTGCACAATATGGGTTGAAACATGTTTAGTAAATTAGCTCTGGAGATAGCACTGTTTATATATTGAGGGAGGTGTACTGGCTAGAAACGTCACACACACTTCAGAAGAATGACCACTGTGGTACGAGTGCGACGCCATATTGGAAGGGGCGGGCTGTCGATGTAAACAATTTATCATGGCTAGATTTCTGAGTAGGATTTCTCATAAATATTAACTTTTCTTTGGTTAGCTTCTACCTGKTAGACATTTATTGACCATGTATGGAAGCCCATTTCTGCCACCCTGATAAAAAAATAAATAAAACTTGTATCTCATAATTATGAGATAGTATCTCATTATTATGAGATACAATCTCATAATTATGAGATAGTATCTAGCTTTTGCTAGTTTTTAAAATTATTAGTGGATTAGCACTTGATAAATTTCTGGGCCAAATTTTGAAACACTAACTGAGGTCTTTAAATGTTACTGTTCAACATTAAAGTGAACAGCTGAGGGTGAAAGCTGTCACATTTTGTTCATGTGTGCCCCTTATCCACCAGGTGCTGCCCTCCACTGTTTATTAGCTCAGGAGCTAACGCTACATATCTTGACTATGGTGCTAATACTATTTATATTAGCTCAGGAGCTAATGCTACATATATTGACTATGGTGCTAATGCTATCCATATTAGCTCAGGAGCTAATGCTACATATCTTAACTATGGTGCTAACGCTATCTAAATTAGTTCAGGAGCTAATGCTACATATCTTGACTCTGGTGCTAATGCTATCTATATTAGCTCAGGAGCTAATGCTACATATATTGACTATGGTGCTAATGCTATCCATATTAGCTCAGGAGCTAATGCTACATATCTTGACTCTGGTGCTAATGCTATTTTTATTAGCTCAGGAGCTAATGCTAATGTTTGGAGTTGATTCAGGTTGATTTAAGGACAAGATTCTTGTTTGACTTGAGTCTCTCTGTTCACCTGGTCCAGCTCAGGTTAGGGACAGTGATTGGATGTCTCCTGAAGCATTAACTAATAACCTGTTAACTAATAACCTGTTAACTAATAACCTGTTTGTTTTGTCACCACAGTGTGTTTTTGGAAGTACTGCTCTCAGAACTGACGGCCCCCCATGAACAGCCCCGCTGCATGCCTCCTGCTGGTTCTTCGTTCCTGCTCCTCTGTCATTTTTCCAGACCTCAGCTGTAACTCAGAGTAGAACAGAACATGTTGACACAACTCAGTGATTTGATTGTATTATCCATCCATCCATCCATCCATCCATCCATCCATCCATCCATCCCTCCATCCA
>NW_013952647.1:685319-686744 GCF_001266775.1 Austrofundulus limnaeus | reverse complement strand
ACAGGCTGACTTCAGTTCTGGTTTAGATCATTGTTTTGTTACTTAGAAATTATGTATTTTTCTGGTATAAATCTGCTGTTTTACATGATTGTTGAATTAAATTAACATAATTCTTAATTTATTGTAAAAATATAAGATATTTAGTGAAACAGATCCAGTTCAGCTGCTCCTCCATGATGTCACAGTGGATTACATTTCCAGCAGCACACTGCCTTCTACTGGGCAGATGTCAGAATCACAGCTCTGACCAGAGAATCAAACTGGTTTTTAAACCAAATCATAATAAAAACCCTGTAATCAGACTGGTTTTGTACCATTTAATGTCTCATCCATCCTRTTAAACACACACTGGCTCCAAACTGAACGTTTGTGTCATTTTTTACACAGTAAATGTTTTTCTGTTACAGATCGTTGTGTTGAGCTGCTTCATGACTGAAGCTGTGGTTTATAGTTGTCGAGTGTGAAGTAGTTTCTGTTTACAATCTGAGGACATTTATCCCATTAATCATGTAGTAAACTCATGGCCCGCGGGCCAAACATGGACCACCTCAGTATTTTTTGTGGCCCACTGGAGCTACAACAATGTCAGCAGTCAGCCCAGCCCCTCCAAAACCACCAGGGGCGGGGCTTAATGCATCAATTATGACATCATCACACAATATTTCTTTATTTCCCAAACATTTAAGTTACAGCCACCTAAACAAGATTTAATCTGGTTATTTCCATGTAACATGATGGATTAAAAGGATTTAATGAAGACATCTTTCTTTTGTCTCGTGTGCAGACATGTGAGGATTTCTTACTGAAATGTGACGTTTGATGTGAATCCTTTTCTTTTGTTCATCACAACCAACGTGGAGCTGACTCCTGCTCTGACACACATCTGTTTACAGATGTTAAACAGATGCAGGTCAGTTCATGTGTGACGAACATATTCACACAATCAGACATGATTTCTAGATGCAGGGAAAATAATGAATTAAATATAACGAGAGGGAGAAAAATCACAAGTAGTGAGATGTGTGTGTGTGTGAGTGTGTGTACAAGTTTTTGCTACATGGTGAGGACCCACTGTACCTTATGGGGACAAAAGCCCAGTCCCACAGGTCTTCATCACGTGACTGTGGAATCTGTCAGTGCTGCCAGACCTACAATAAGTGTCGTAATTATACGATACAAAAAAAAACAGCCATAAAATTAAGTAAATAAGTAAAAATAAAAAAAAACAAGTAGCGACAGAAGAAACTTTATTCTTCGTTCTATGATGTCTCTCAGGACATCATTCCTACAGTTTTGTAAATTTTTTAGTAGTTGAATTATAAAGATAAGTTTAATGGAGTTTGTTATCAAATTGAAAATCATCCAGATCAAATACAGCGGGTAAAATAAGTATTGAACACGTCACCATTTTTCTCAGTAAATATA
>NW_013952647.1:672822-678958 GCF_001266775.1 Austrofundulus limnaeus | reverse complement strand
ACACTGTAACACACACACACTGTAACACACACACACACACGGATCAGATAAGTTTTATACTTGTGTATTTAAAAGTCTAAAAATCTTTTAGTCAAAGAATTTAACACTTTTATATTAGTAGTGGGCACAGCTAACCAAAGAATTCACTTTGCTAACGCTAAACCACTAAACGTAAACCAAAGTTAGCGGAAGCTAACGCTAACYGCTAACTATCATTTGAACATAAAGGTGTGGTAAAAACCGTACATTACAAGCATTTCAGAATTTGCCAATCTGCATCACATCTGTACTGCTACAAAAGCTACACACAAACACACAACCTGCATGACACACTGTGTGCGAGGGGATTATGTTAGTGGACTTAAGCTAAATGGTCCACTAATGGTTTCAAATGGTAGCAAAAATGCTAATCCAACTAAAACAGTTAGCTGCGCTATGAGCCGTTAGTGAATTAGCGTCTCTGTGCCCACCACTACGTGTCAAACTTCACACTGAATCTGAAACTTGAAAAGTTGTCAGAAAATCTGACGTGAATTTATCCAGTGAAGGTTTGTAAGAATTTACCAAAGAGTGACAAGAAACTTTAMTAAAACATGTCAGTCAAACGTGTCTTCAGGTAATCTGGAGGAATTATTGCAGCCTGATAATCCAAACATAACTCCTTCTGTTCTGTTTGGACAAGAAGCAGCTCATTTCATTTGAAATGAYGACAAATATAAAAACTAATTATGATGCAATAAACCTGTTTTAAAGAGTTAAATGTTGCGACATTCAGTTTTCACAAACTTACTTCCTTTACTGGGAAAGAAATAAGAAAATTACAACCCTTCACCATCTCCAGTGAAGGAATAAAAAATTTTTTTTAATATAATTATACAAGAATTATTCTCAGAATCTGAGAATACATTGTTTTATTGCTGTGGCCCCAACCCTGTTCTGTAYCAAAATCATCCCAATCTAAACTCAAATGCACAAAAACGCACAACAAATTCCATCGTGTCATTTGTTAGATAATAATTAATATAATAATGAATTAATGCAACACAGAGACGGAGAACTGTGGTGAGCACAGCTCTGCTAATCAACGTAACTCGTTTAGTTTATAGACTGAAAGTTGTCTTAGCAGTTAGCTGTTTGGTAAAACTTTTGATTTTATTTTTACACTTTAACAAATGAGGTTTTTCACTAACTTTGAAAACTGTTAGCAGATCATGAAATTACATTCAGCCAACTTTTAGGTGTAACGAGTTTAAGACTTTCACAGATTCAGAGTGACCGTCAGCTTCGTTCACTCAAATCCTTGTAATCTGGTCAAAATACAGATTTTTGGCAGATGTAGTCACTAGGGTTGGGCAATATTTGCAAAAAAATTAATCACGATTAATTGTGGTATTTAGTCAATAATGATTAATTTGAGGATTAATCCCCTGGAGTCCCTGGACACCCTTATGTCCTGGTCACATGACCAATTTAGTGGGTAAGATTTGCTCTTCGTAAAAATCTGCTCCAAATTGTGCCAAAATTACAGACTTCGGGCTATATGTCAAACTTTAAATTGTGTTGATGGATAAATAAATACAGAACTTTAATTTCAATGTTCGTCATATTTGAAGCGGAGAGGAGCACCGAGCGGACGGACCCCAGTAATCCCCAGTCAGTCTGCCTGGTGRCATTCATCGTATTAATCATCAAGTGCCAAAAAATAATCGATTAATATTTTTCTGACGATTAATTGCACACGATACGATTATGCCCAACCCTAGTAGTTACTGAGTTTACAGGTTTTTATCCTGGTGGATTAATGATTCACAGGCTGGTGAAAACTAGCTGTTCTGACCAGTTTCCATCAGTTTAAAGAACTGTTTAACATCAGTGAGGTTCATTTGTCTCACAGGCTGAACAGAACTACTGAGGTCAGGAACAAACAAAGCGGTAACACAATGACCCCGCACACACAAATGCACCAGAACTCAGAAGTCTTTATTCCTAATAAATGTCATACTATTAGGTGCATCCCAAAATTGTAGTGGGTTGGGTGGGTGTAATTTTTTTGGAGGGGGAGGGGGTGGATAGCCCCTCATCAGAGCTAAACAACAAAAGAAATCTGAAGCTTCTTTGTTGAACAGTTTCTGAGTTATAAGCTATTTTGCATGTCCTGACACCAAGGAGCCCCCTCCTCAAAAATGGGGTCTATCGTAAAGCCGTTGGCTGGTGCAGTGTAGGTCAGACTCATCTACAGTCCTGCCTAATTTCATGTTGATTGGTGCAGCTGTTTTTGTGCGACAGTTAAGAATCTCCGGAGAAAAAAATAAAAATAAACAGTAAGAAAACGTTATGACCCTGCTCACACTTGGCATGCGGGGGTCCTAATAAAGCTGAACCCCAGCTGAACCCCAGCAGTCCAGGCTCAGAGTCCAGCTCTGGGTACCCTCACCAGGGGGGAGGTGTTTATACTTGGTACTTTTGTTGAGAGTTTTCTCCATAAGGACACGCAGCAGAACACTTCAGAACTTATGAAAAGTTGTAAAAAGAGTAAAAGCTTGAGGAACAACTGAATGGTGTGCGACACACACAGTCTGTGGGGTTACAAACATTCGGAGGTGCCTGACCATGCGAGGGGACGAGGTGCGATTGTGTCACCTTTGGTGCTGTACCTCCCCCCGTGTTCAACAACTATAAACCTAGCTTCAGTTGTTGGACTGATGAAGTCAATCGAAACGTTTTAGCACACAGCTAAAATCAGCAGCGAGTGAAAAGAAGAACTGTTGCTCATCAGTGTCATTTTCAAACTGATGGCAGACAATAACTGTAGAAACAGTTCCTGCTGCGCAGGCTCTACAGCTGCTGGGTCACACTGGACTTTGTGTTTCTATATAGGCTTCATTTCAGTTTAAACACTAACGACATGATGGAATCTAGAGCTGGGCGGTATGACCCAAATTTTATATCACAGTATTTTCAACAATTACACCAGTTTCACGGTATTCGCTGGTATTATTTCCCTCACAGCTCAGCTGATAATAAAATGTACAAACTTTGCTTATTGGCTTTTTTCTTTTACTGTACCTCTGTGTCACTAGCTGCGTTTCCATTGACCATGAAAATGCACAAATTAGAATTTTGAAAATAAATTTGCTCAATGAAAACACGTCAATTTTGTAAAAAAAAAAAAATTACATTTTTCGACAAAATGTTTTTGCGTTAGGATGAGGTGGTTTTTCAGCCGTATCGAAATTGGTGTTTTTCACAAAACTGCAATGGAAACACTTTTTTCACTTCACAGGAGTCACTTGATCAATAACCGGCTGTTTCTACTGGTGAAAAAGACGACGACGAAGAAGATAACAGGAAGTAGAAGTAGTAGTAATATCACAGAAGTAGTATAAAATAGTAAACTCACCGACTACAGTTTCTCAAAAACACAGCATACGTAGCCACTCCCAAGTAGGGACTTGTCTCTGGAAAGCCTCGATAAAAGACGCCGACGTCTCCTCTGATAATGAGCGCTAGTGTCATGGTAGCAACATGCTATGTGTTTACATCCATCGCCGCCATGTTTGTAATGACTTATCGTGAGAACAAACGTATTCACGCGTGACTTTAATAACATTTCTTMCTTAATGGAAACATAACAGTTGCGAAACGGTGTTTTTCGGCATTAACAGAATATCGACAAAGTTTTGCGCACTTTTTCAATGGAAACGCAGCTACAGTTTCCCTCCTCTTGTACGTCTTTTCTTCTTTGCCTGGTTGAAGACAGTAATCATGCATTTTAGTCCGATCATGAAGGGTTGAGAAAAGATCATTATCGGGTCAATCGTTGTGCGAAACGTTGCGCGTTAAATCTAACTGTGCACGTCACTGAAGAGGGATTTTTTTTTACGTCAGTCAATATAAGCAGCTGAAACACCACCTGCCGCCAGTTACTGCAACGTTAGCATGCTAATGTGCTTAGCGGTGCTGTGGAAAACGTGTTCCCCGGGAAACAGTTCACTGGCGGCCGTGACGAAATGTTCYGCACATGTTCAGGCTATTTAAACCGCTATGTCCGGTATTCAGAAAATTAATATCATAAAAAAATAAAAACTGGTTTTCAGTACAAAACGTTATACCTCCCAGCACTAATGGAATCTGTTGTGTTCTGGGTGGATTGGGACCATTTTACAACCTGATAAAGAACATTTTATGTCCTGAAATTAAAAACTCTAGAACAGACAGAGGGCGGAGTTTATTTTACCATGAATAGTTTCTAATTGAAAGCTATTATGAGCTTGCTTTGAGATAATTTAGGGTTTCTTTGACTGTTTTTACCTCCACTGACCAAATAAAAAAAAGAAAACTAGAGCACCACACACACACACACACACACGCACACACACACACGCACGCACAGTAAAAGACAATGACATATTGTTTTAAAAAACACCCTCATGATGACACAATTGTTTGAACCAATTGTGAGAAATGCTTCAGCTTCCTGGGGTTAGAAAGACAAACGTGGATCTTTGTTTTTATACAGTTGCATAGAAGATTAAAAACCAACTTTAGGATGTTTTTAAGAAACTACAGAAATTCATCTTAGTATATATATATTTCTTTTTTCTTTTTTTATTTGATTTGAACTGCAATCCTTCACAAAAATAGACGTTATATTCTCTGTGTAAACAGTTTCGATCCAGTTGTTCTGACTTGAAAAAACATGCGATATGTAGCGGGTGGAGGGGAGGGGGATGGAGGGATGGATGGACGGAGGGATGGATGGATGGATGGAGGGACGGATGGATGGAGGGATGGACGGAGGGATGGGCGGGGTCAAAAAGGTGGAGCCCGCTGCAGCTGGGTGCTCTGCTCGTCAGTCATGGCGCTGACCAGTGACTCCATGGCACGGCCCAGATCATCGGCCATGTGGAACAAACTGCTGACGCTGGGACCTGAGGAGACAGGAGAGGAAGACTGACAGCTGCTGCGCTAACCGAGGGTGGGACAGTGTTGGAGTCAAGACCACCAAGACCAACACCACAGTGTCTCCAGACCGAGATAAGACCAAGACTTTTAGGGCCTGGACCAAGTCCAGACCAAGACCAAAAAAAAACTAGTGTCCAAAAATGGTGTGTTCAAAAAATATATAAAAAAGGTTTCTGCGCTGCTATATAACCATAAACCCCTCTACCAAACTCCAATGGACTGATCTGGTTTGAATTTGAATCATGTTTTAAATCCAATGAAATCAGAGAYGGTAACTAATACAATGGACAATAATCTGGCTGTTTAATGAGAGTTCCACAGCTGTGGTCTTGAAACTAAATGTCTGAGACCGAGACAAGACCATGACCATCCAAAAGTGGACTTGAGACCGGTCTGAAGTACTACAACACTAGGGTGGGACATACGTGACAGAATCCCCTCCTGGTGATGACTCATCAGATTAAACCTGTGCAGCGCTGCATGTGTGAGRGGAGAGATGTTCCTGGACTTAAAGTGATCCCCGATTAGTTGTAACATTAGACTTTATATGATAAACAGATACTTTAACTGTAAAATAAAGACTGTAAAAATACTGTAGGATGTTCAGTGTTTATTATTTTTAAACTAAAAGTTTAATACTATATTACACAGACGGAGCCATTTTATTTACACACAAAGCATTCTGGGTAAATGATGACATCAACTAGGTCCTCGGTGCGAAGCTGCTAGCGAGCTATATCCACCCTGAAGGTTAATCTTGGACAATATCTGATGATCGACTCTTTTAAATGAAACCAGAGAGCGTTGACAGAGAGGAGAAGGTAGAAATGACTCAGCGAGGTTCTTCTTCCATGAAGCAGTTCTGTTGTCCTCCATCCATATTTTCAGTTCCAGGCTGAGTCATTTCTACCTTCTCCTCTCTGTCAACGCTCTCTGGTTTCATTTAAAAGAGTCGATCATCAGATATTGTCCAAGATTAACCTTCAGGGTGGATATAGCTCGCTAGCAGCTTCGCACCGAGGACCTAGTTGATGTCATCATTTACCCAGAATGCTTTGTGTGGGAATAAAATGGCCTCGGCTGTGTTAAAACCATTTTTTTTAAAAATTATAAAAACTAAACATCCTACAGTATTTTTACAGTCTTTATTTTACAGTTAAAGTATGTTTAT
>NW_013952647.1:670601-672812 GCF_001266775.1 Austrofundulus limnaeus | reverse complement strand
GTTTAGTTTTGTAAATTTTTAAACCAAAAGTTTAAAAATATATTACACAGACAGAGCCATTTTATTTACACACAAAGCATTCTGGGTAACTGATGACATCAACTAGGTCCTCGGTGCGAAGCTGCTAGCGAGCTATATCCACCCTGAAGGTTAATCTTGGACAATATCTGATGATCGACTCTTTTAAATGAAACCAGAGAGTGTTGACAGAGAGGAGAAGGTAGAAATGACTCAGCCTGGAACTGAAAATATGGATGGAGGACCTCAATTTAGCTTGTTAGTTTGCCATATAAGGCAATATAGCGTCAGCGCTAGCACAAAGGCTAACAGGTTAAGCCGAGGTTCTTCTTCCATGAAGCACCTCTCCGTCCATATTTTCATTTACACGCTGAGTCATTTCTAACTTCTCTGTCAACGCTCTCTGGTTTCATTTAAAAGAGTCGATCATCAGATATTGTCCAAGATTAACCTTCAGGGTGGATATAGCTCGCTAGCAGCCTCGCACCGATGACCTAGTTGATGTCATCATTTACCCAGAATGCTTTGTGTGTAAATAAAATGGCTCCGTTCGTGTTAAAACATATTTAAAAATTTTACAAAATTGAACATCCTACAGTATTTTTACAGTCTTTATTTTACAGTTAAAATAAATGTTTATCAAATAAAGTCTAATGTTACAACTAATCGGGGATCCCTTTAAAGTTAGCAGAAGCTAACTTTAGCAGAAGCTAATTAGTCCACTTGTCTCAGCTGTTAGCAGAACTGTGGTTGAACAGGTTTAGTGAGTCTTAGCTGACAGTCCATCTTTAGACTCCTCCAACATGAGGAGGAACTGGAAGCCATCATGAACCATGCAGCTACACACACGTGGCACACATACATGAACATGTTAGTCACAGGTGGCACTAACAGCTCCACACTTATGATCCACCTTACATTAGCTGGGTCTCAGTTCAGCCCACGGCACAATGAATTCTGGGATATTGTTGCGTGTGTAGGACACTCAGATGTTTTCTGGGTTTTGTCGGCTGCATTAGTAGACACCTATGAATAGGGACAGCCTACGGCACAAAGATGTAACACATGCACTGTGTCAACTGCAGCTCCTGGACTGACACTCAACTTTTATATCACAGAAACCACCTGTGGTGACGTATCTTCTTATTTAATTCATATTCTAGGAGCATTACGGTGTTTTTTCTGTTGTTTCTCATTATCCAGGTACCATAACACATCTAGTATATCAGCAGTACTAGGGCTGTGTATTGGCAACAATTTGGTGATATGATACATATCATGACAGAGGGGTCACCATACGATATATCACAATTAGGGGTGTAAGAAAATATTGATACACTGAAATATCGCGATATTTAATTTCCCGATACTGTATCGATATTCTAAAGCCCTGTATCGATTTTTAATTAAGGTTTAAAATGTCAACCTTCTTGCTAACCGTTCATTTTTATGTTGTAGTTCAGCCTCTGACCACTAGTTGGCAGCAGTGAGCCAGACATTTGGTTCCTCTACCTCCTGAGCGCCAGAGAGTAAGGGTAGCATTAGCATTGTAAGTAAACATTAGCTTTTCCTTTTTTTTCCAGTAAGAGGTTTTTATTTAATAGAATTTTTGGACAAAAAAATCACAATATATCGCAATATACTGCCTTGCTTACAGTATCGCAATATATTGGGATATATCGTATTGTGACCCCTCTGTTATGATATATATCGTATCGCCAAATTCTTGCCAATACACAGCCCTTTTCACAATACATCACAATATCTTCTTTCTTATCCAGATGTTTCTGAACTATCAACACCTATTTATTTATTGTGATTGTAGTTTTCTTTTTTTTCTTCCTTATTTCATTTTGATCAAAGCAAATGCTTTGTCAATTACTCTGTGACATGTGCTGATGACCAACCCAAACTCAACAGGMTMTGTCTGGTTAAATAAAGGTGACTGATTGAATATATCACAATATATTGAGTTTTTTTTTGTCCAAAAAGTCAATTAAATAAAAAACTCAGAATGTTTTATATGTATTTTGTTCAATACTTATTATTTCACTTATGCTTTCAATTATTAGACTAAATTTGCAAATAAATAGTTTGAAAATATAGTTTTGGCAGCTTTTAGATTTTAATATTAATTTACTATAACAATATGGTCACCCAACACTTAACAATAGGCTTTATGTTGTCATAAAG
>NW_013952647.1:667632-669436 GCF_001266775.1 Austrofundulus limnaeus | reverse complement strand
GGTGAACTTGCCAACATTTTTCTTAAAAATAAATGTGATGTTGAATTCACTTTTTTGACCACAATTTTGGGTGTACTGTTTTGTTTTTGTTTTTACTGATGGGGTGTGGGGCTTATAGTCCGTGAGGCTTATATGTTGATGTTCGCGCGTTTTTTAAAAAAAATGGTGGGTGCGGCTTATAGTCCGAAAAATACTGTAACTGTTTGTAACCTTACCTCAGCTTTGAAGGCTGAGGGTGTTGGTCTTTTCCGCTCAGGTTCAGCTATCGAGCATGAAGCTAATGTTTACTCACAATGCTAATGCTCTCTTACTCTCTGGCTCCTTAGGAGTAGAGGAGCCAAATGGCTGACTCACTGCTGCCAACCAGTGGTCAGAGGCTGAACTACAACATAAAAATGAACAGCTGGCAGGAAAGTTGACATTTTAAACCTTAATAAAAAATCGATACAGGGCTTTAGAATATCGATACGGTATCGGGAAATGAAATATCGCGATATTTCAGTGTATCGATATTTTCTTACACCCCTGAGCAGTACACAACTGAATACACTATAACTAAGTACTTTTTGTCTCATGTTTGAAGAAGTTAAGTTCTAGTAAATAACTTCCCTCTGCCCCCACAGGATTATGTGGTGCTGGTGCAGTTAGACAGCAGTGCAAACAGGCTCTAAAGGAGGTGAGTAAGATGAGAACATGGAGGGAGACAGAGCCACTAACCTGTCATGGATATCCCCTTCTCCCTCCTGGCTCACAGAAAAGAAAAGAGGAATAGAAGAAAGAGACAGGAAGAAAAAAGGAAAAAGTCATCCTTGGTTCCAGATATTGTAAAGTATCTTAAAAGTGTTGCTTTGTTTTAAACATACAACCATTCTTCCTCAGAGGTATAGATTATACAACCTACAACTTCAAGAATGTAGAGTGTGTTTCCTCTAAACCACACAATGTTAACATTACAGTCCTCAGTCCCAGGTAGAATCCTGGCTGATGTTTGGACACTTTCTCTTCAGCAGAAATGGTAGAGTTAATGAAAACACCTTTTAGACATTATTTGATAAATATTACTTTGACTAAAGTTAGCAGAACTAAATGTAGTGAAGCTAACTGGTCTGCTAACACTTGAACAGAGAAAACATTAAGGCCAACATGTGACAGTAGAGACCACTTAAAATGTGTATGTAGATTAAATATATATCAATCAAACATAGACTGCTCTGTTCCTCGAACAGGTTTCTGGGTACTGAACTCTACAGTTCTGGAGACGCTAGCAGAGCTGTTTGTGATGCCTCAGTAGCAGATAAAGACAGGAAGCTGAAGCCCACTGAAGCCAGGGCTCTGTACCTTGGCTGTGAGGAAAAGTGTTATTAAGCTGTTCCATCACTTCCTCCAGACCAGATGCATCTTGGGACGGGCTGGACAGCTCATCATCACCTGAAACCAGAAGGAAGCTTTTCATTTGGACGTGTTTCCTACAGGCTGTGACAGTCTGTAGCTGCGTTTCCATTGACCTTGAAAATGCGCAAATTAGAATTTCGAAAATAAATTTGCTCAATGGAAACAGGTCAATTTCGAAAAAAATTACKTTTTTCGACAAAATGTTTTTGCGCTAGGATGAGGTCGTTTTTGGGCCGTATTGAAATTGGKTTTTTTTCGCAAAACTGCAATGGAAACACTTTTTTCACTTCATAGGAGTCACGTGATCAACAACAGCTGTTTCTACTGGTGAAAAAGACGATGATGAAGAAGATAACAGGAAGTAGAAGTAGTAGTAATATCACAGAAGTAGTATAAAATAGTAAACTCACCG
>NW_013952647.1:663823-666552 GCF_001266775.1 Austrofundulus limnaeus | reverse complement strand
GTTGAGTACAGCATGGGGCAGTATTGGACCATTACAAGGCTTCATTGACTGCCATTATAATTCATTAAACATTAATATTTCATAAACTGTAAGTTGTACAGGCACCAAAAGGCATAGCCATCATTTGGCACAGGGGCTTTACAGATATAAATTACAATGGCAGCTCTAGGACAAAGTATGCAGGAGGAGAAGCATGGCAAAGTTGAGATGACTTGGATGGGAAACGAATCACAATAGTGTGCATTGCATTGGCAATGCACACTGAACATAAATACACATATATGAAAAAAAAACTAAATGCTCTCTGGTRTTGTTCTGGGGGCCGGACCAAATGGGGTGGCGGGCCGTAGTTTGGGGACCACTGAACCAAAGTTTAACCTGTAGCTAAATGTGTGACACTCTGCAGCTGACTGAGCTGGAGGGAAGCCTGCTCCATGCAGGCCCTGCAGTGTTTGTACCTGCTCCAGCAGCTGCCTCAGTCTGTGCAGTTGGGACTCCAGCTGTTTGTTGTGGTCCTCCAGGATCTGCATGCGGGCCTCCAGACGCCCTTTGTGCTGCCGCAGGAGTTTGGCCTCAGCGATGAGCTCTGCGTCTCGTGCGCTCTGCGGCGACACCGGAAGCATCTCTGGAGGCGAAGGCAACGGGGACAGACCCTTCCTGTCRTGGGCCTTTTTCAGACGGTCGTACTCTGCTTGTAACTTCCTGWGGAGAGGACCAACACTGAGTTTTACACTTCTGATAAACATGGTTCAAAATATACTGTTGGCCTACAGGATGTTCTGTTAAACTACTGTATTTATTCATGTATAATACTAGAAATTCAACCCTAAAAATCATCCGGGGGGTGGGGGTTAGTGTTGTACACGGGTTATTGACGATTAGATTTTAATGCTTTTTAAGCTAAAAAATGTTCATACTATACTCGAGATCGTATTATACATGAATAAATACGGTACATCACAGAGTCCCTCATCAGGTTCTGATGGACTTTAGTCAAAACTGCAAACATGATTTAAAAATGCAGGAGTATTATGTTATTAATTCTTGTTTTGAGTTCTGCTACCTCAGGTGTAGGACTCATTACAGGTGAACAGGTGGTGGGCATAGTTCCACTCATCAGCTAACATTGAACAAATCTATGTTTAGCTTCATCAATTATTTTAAAAAACAGTTAGCTGACCAATTATCTTCCATTAAATTAGGTTTTGTCAACTTTAAGTCCACTAACAGCTAGCTAACATGCTAACAACAGGATGAAGTGAAGCAGACTGACTGACAGTCAACTTAGCAGTTAGCTGCTAATGATAACGTTTGCTAAATTTACTTGTTTAGCGTTAGCTTCTGCTGATTATTTTACATTTAGCTTCAACAAAGTTATATTTTTAGTTAATGGATTGTGAGCTTGCAAAGCCAATTGTTTAGTTAGAAAAAATAAACTTTTTGTTTAGCTGTTCCCACCACTGCTTATGAGCAACCAGTGACAATCCCACATCTCTAAGGTCTGGGACCCTCCAGTGGTGGGCACACAACTAAGCAAAAAGTTAGCTTCACTTACTGCTAACCTGCTAACCAAACAATTACCTTTGCAAACGCTAACCATGTAAATAAACGAGTGGATGCTAATGCTAACTGATAACTGCTAATTGTTATTTAAACAGAGCGATTTGGTATAAGATGATGAGAACCCATATGAGGGGGGTCTCATAAGTGTTCTCTCCTGCAAGGTGTCAAGGCTGACCCCATGAGGAGGTGCCAGGGTGTTGTGGCTGTACGTTTGTCCACATGCTACATCAGGGGGTCTCCAACCTTGTTCTCCTTAAGAGCTACTTTYACAAAGTGAAACTGTTCAAGAGCTACTTTTTGCATCATTTAGTTTTAAACTTAAACTCAAACCATTGAAATAACTTGAACAAACACAAAAAACATTGTCTTCAACTCACATGAAACCATCACAAAGAACACTGAATCTACATGAATGTGCTTTTTGTGTTCATCCATTCATACTGTTGTGTATTTCACATTACTAACTCAGGGTTTAACCAGGACAGATTAGTGCATACATGTCGGGTGACRGGTCTCTGCCTTTTATCCCCCATCGTAGACTCCAGCAGGAAGATTAAATTAGAGAACTTTATTGTCATCGTACAGAGAGCACAATGAAATTACAGAAGAAACCCCATGCAGTGACGCACGCTGCAGCGGGAGGGGGTTTCCCCAGAGCTCAACAGTGTGTCTCAAGGAGCTATGAAAAGTGCGTGTGAAAACACTAACCAACCATGTGACCGCGCATCGTCTGATTGGCTTCCATTCAACTATACTCAGCCAGAGATTATTTGATTGACAGCCACGGGGAAAGTACATCTATGGATTGATTGAATATTTATGAAAGTTTGTTTGGCCAGTGACAAATTACATTTTGCTTCTTCTGATATTTTTATAAGCAGCTGTTGAATTTCCAACATGTTTTGTTTCTTTAGACATCAGTCAGGCTAATAAACACCAACAAAACAAGAATCAGCAGGACAATAAAATGTTTGGCAGAGATTTACCAAGTTTTTCATGAACACAACCTAAACTTTCCTAACAAATGTGCCACATTTCTGTGTAAATACACAAACTTTTCAGTGGTATAAGAATCACCGGAAAGTACCGTATTTTTCGGACTATAAGCCGCGACTTTTTTCCTAAACTTTGAACCATGTGGCTTATAGACCGATGCGGCTTATACG
>NW_013952647.1:658773-661661 GCF_001266775.1 Austrofundulus limnaeus | reverse complement strand
TTTTAAATCAATACTTTTACTTTTAATACTTAAGTAAAAAAAATATCAGATACTTTAAGACTTTTACTTAAGTAATATTCCTAAAGGAGACTAACTTTTACCAAAGTAATTTTTTCGTAAGCTACTTGTATTTTTACTCAAGTATCACTTTGTGGTACTTTATACAACACTGTGTACGGACCACCTCTGGCAAATCACATTTGATCCACAATAAGACTGTTATTCTTTGTGGTATCTGGGCTGAGCATTATGGAGGCCAGAACTGGGCCTGACATATTTTGATATGTGAGTAGTTTTTTTTACGTGGGAGTAGATGAACTGTAACATGGGCAGATAGCAGAAAGCTATTTGTGCTGCTCACCTAACCTCATCCTCGGTCCAAACATACATTTTTGTTTTCATCATTTGGATGCGACTGTTTTTATGCTCACTAACATGTCTTACTGAAGTACAAAATAAATCACAGCGCCAGCTAGTGGCTCGGCATGGAAACTACAGCAAATTTAATGAGCACAGCCTTTTTGGTATTCATGTTGATTCGCCACCATCAACATTAGAATGCTAATGTTTCTAGACATTGTTCATGTATAAACAGGGCTATAATGAACCTTATAAAAAGAATGTACATCTAATTTAAGTTAGCTGCCACAGCTAATCAATCTTAGAAAACACACAAAGGTCTACGATTTATTCAACTTCACACATATTGAGATAAAGCTAGGTGTGCTAGTAGCTAAAATTGATCTATAAACCAAACTCTGAGTGTTCAGATGAAATCTTCTGTTTTAGATCTGTCAGGATTCCCAAAATTATTTCAATTTGCTGAATGTCTAAATAATGAAAGAGAATATTATCGTAGGGATTTTTTTAATGTGTCAGTCTCGAAGGTTTACATACACTAAAATTGTTAGCCTTTAACAATAAGAAAGCCCAGATGATGATATCATGGCTTTGGATGCTCTTGATTGGTTAGTTGACAACATTTTTTGACCAAGTTGTGTGTAAGACAAACCTGACCCCGTTTCCAAGTGAGTCAGGAGGAACGAGACAGTCCAGCAAATTACTATGAGAAGCCAGAATATTTTACCTACAGTAAATCATACAGCTTAAAGGCAGTAATACCAAAAATCAGTAGTGGGCATGGTTCTGCTAATCACACAACGGCACAATTAATTTTTTTGTTTAGCAGAATAGCTTTGTCAATAACTTAGAAAAACGTTAGTGGACCAATTACCCGGTATCTTCTTCTAAATGAGGTTTTGACAACTTTGAGTCTGCTAACAGCTAACTAACAAGCTAACATCAACAGGTTTATGTCAGTCTCACCAGTCTTCAGCTGAAATGAGACGAAGACGTGAGACACAGACAGACGTAGCACATAATGTGTGCATTGAAATATTTTTTTAATTGTTTGGCATTAGCACTTGCTTATTTTGTTTGATTTTTTTAAACATGTTTAGCATTAGAAAATCTATATTTTGAGCATGAGGATTACGAGTTAAGGAAGCTAACTTCTTGGTTAGCTGTGCCCACCACTGAACAAACACTAAGAAAATGGACCAACTTGTGACTTTTAAACTCATTTAATATTGAAGCCTTTAGCCAAAAGAAATAATGTTGGGAAATACTAATGATGGAAAACAGAAAAAGATTGGTTTGAATTTATGAGGTGGAAAAATTGAGTGTATGTAAACATTTTAGGTGCCGTATATGTATTTATTTTTAATTATGTCTCTCTGTTTCTCTCTCTGCACCTCGCTAAATCTTAGTTTTGACATCACTGCATTTTTCTGCAAAAACTTGACCGTTTTAAAGAAGGAAGTCAAGGAACGTTAACACATTTTTACAAAGATTTGTAATTCTCTGATTTACCAGAAAAGTGACTCAACTAAAGATAACCAGGAGGGAAAATATGCACTTGAGGCTTGACTCACTGACAAACAACAAAACCAGCCAAATGGAAACAAAGACGACATATGCAGCGAGCCCATCAGTGAGTTAGGAGGACATGGAAAACAAAAAACAAGTAGCTTGTTCTCACATGCTCTCATTTGGTGAGATATTGTCATTCAGATAAGAGCCGTTACGATTCTCCATTTCAGCTAACCTGCGAAGGGGGAAGAAACACAGCAATCAGACCCAAAACCACACGGAGGAGCAGTTACAGTGGGGGGATAATTATTTAACTTCCTGTTAATGCATAGGTCTCATTAGATAGGACCGAAAAGTATTTGAACCTGAAGTCTGCCATCTTGATAGGCTACCTGTGTGCAGCGTCATGGAGAGCTTTTTCTTATTTACTATCAAGTTTTGTGACGTTTGTTAGAAATACAGTGTGTCGTTGAAGATGGTAGACATTGATACATTTTTATTTTAACTATAAAACTGTTAAAAAATAGGTATATTGGTGAGTATATTTACAGTGGGTATATATAGTGAGTATACTGATGGGTATATTTACAGTGGGTATATATAGTGAGTATATTGATTGGTATATTTACAGTGGTATATATACTGTAGTGAGTATATTAGTGGCTATATTTACAGTGGGTATATATAGTGAGTATATTAGTGGCTATATTTACCGTGGGTATATATAGTGAGTATATTAGTGGCTATATTTACAGTGGGTATATATAGTGAGTACTGTATATTGATTGGTATATTTACCGTGGGCATATATAGTGAGTATATTAGTGGCTATATTTACCGTGGGTATATACAGTGAGTATATTAGTGGCTATATTTACAGTGGGTGTACTGTATATAGTGAGTATATTGATTGGTATATTTACAGTGGGTATATATAGTGAGTATATTAGTGGCTATATTTACAGTGGGTATATATAGTGAGTATATTAGTGGCTATATTTACAGTGGGTATATAT
>NW_013952647.1:654663-656989 GCF_001266775.1 Austrofundulus limnaeus | reverse complement strand
TTCTTTTTTTTTCTCTCCCTCCTCTGCTCTGCGCTCACTCTGCATGCTGTTACCAGAGCAGGGAGCAGCAGCAGTCTAAATACCTCAGGAACTCGAACAAATAAGCTTTAACAAGGCTTTAATAAGCTAAACAATAGAGTTACATGAGAAAACGTGTTCATAACAAATATAAATAAATGATTAAATTGTCTCTGTGCCACTCTCTGGTCCAACACTCTACCCATTGCCCTATTGGTGGCTTGTTGTGAAATGAGCTGCACATTACACAACAACAACCGTGACGGCTTTTTATACTGAGGAGGAGTCTCACCCGGGGGTTGCTAGGTAAGGGGCTGAAAGCAGGTTCAGGTGGGTTGTCGTACGGCTTGTGACATCATAAATTGACGGATGTATAAAACTTGTCGTTAATATACATTTAAAATACATTTACTTACAGTAAATATGCCCCTGGGTGCATTTTTTGGTCCTAGGACTGTTTTTTTAAGAAGTACATACACAAAGTTGAGTAAAAAAAACCTTTAAAAGGTGAATTTTGCATAATAGGTCCCCTTTAACCAAGATTCTGACATTTCTGTGGATACCACACATCTATGTTTAAATGACTGACTTTGAGTTAGTGGTTGTGTCTGCAAAGCTAATTTTTTTACATAGCAGGGTGGCGGTGGCGTTTAGCGAAGCTAACATTTTTGTTAGCTGTGCTCACCACTGGTTTTCAAGAGTGGTGAGCACAGCTAACCAAAAGGTTAGCTTTGCCAACTCATAGTCTGCTAACTAAAAATACAGAATCACTAACGCTAAACAACTAAAAGATGTGAAATAAAAATGAGAGGAAGCTAACACTAACAGCAAATTGCTAAACGCTAAGATGATAGTCACTCAGTTTGCATCACGCCTTTGCCTCCTTCCAGAAAAGACTGGTGGGACTGACACAAACCTCTTAGTGTTAGCTTGTTAGTTAGCTATTAGCAGATCTAAACCTGGAAAAACTTCATTTAGCATAAGCTAACTGTTTTAAAAGTTAGCGAAAAAGCTAATCTGCTAAAATTTGTTCCGCTATTAGCAGAACCGTTCCCACCACTGGTTCTGACTCACCCTGTACGAAGTCCACAGGAAGCAGACTTCGGCTTTAAAGTGACATTTTTTGTTTTGAATCCMATTTAAGCATCACGTACAAGTAAAAACATACATCTGCTTATACATGAGGCATCAWTTCATGTGTGCAAATGGTTGACTTCTATCTCAAGCCAGCCTGACTGATTTAGTTTTAAGAAGACTCCCCCAAACCACAACAGGAAATTAGGACAACTAATCCCCTGTGAGTTATAGCTATGTCTCCATGAGCACTGTGGGGGTGGGAGAACTGTGTTATTTTCTTTGAATTCCTTCGTCTAAACTGCATCGGCTGATGTGCGCTCTGCTGCGGGCCTTGGACAGCTGTCTGAGACCATCATCTGTGATGCCCGTGGGACCGAGGACGGCAGTGGGGACCTGATCTACCGCATCAAGAGAGACCTAACGCAGACGAAGCGTTACCGGTTGGCGTAGTGCTCAATCCGGGAGTGAGTGTCGTCATGTGAGAGCTGAGGAGACGATCCAGGCCTGAGGAGGAGCAGACAAACAGAAGAGCTCATGAGTCACTATGGTTTTGTATTTTCACATGATTCTGAATCAGCACATAAACTGATGGTTTAAGAGGATAGATAGTCAACTTTGACAAGATGTTCTAACAGCTATCAATAATAAACACTTTATCAGTTGTGACATCAGTGATACGTGACAGTGTGGAGAACAGGGCAACTGTCTTCATCCAAGCTAGGCCACAACAACTCTTTTTATATAATTTTTCAGGCTTATAAACATAAATACACTC
The DNA here is from genome assembly GCF_001266775.1 of Austrofundulus limnaeus. NCBI lineage: Eukaryota > Metazoa > Chordata > Actinopteri > Cyprinodontiformes > Rivulidae > Austrofundulus > Austrofundulus limnaeus. The sequence goes on along the minus strand of NW_013952647.1, from coordinate 655,119 downwards.
CTCTCATTGATGACTCGTCTGAATCATTTATACTTTGATTCTTGCCAAAATCGTGAACTGAAAAAAAAAAAAAAAAAAACAAGAAAACTGATTTCAATTGGTTAAAATCTCACCTGTAGTCATGGCAAATTAATGTTTTTTAGTTACGTGCAAAATTGTTTTAATAATAGTATTTTGTGAAGTTATACTGTAAAAGGACAACTGAAGGGATGTGATATAAACTGTATCAAACGGGGAAGCACAGGATCACACAAACACATGTAATCCATAGATTAGACCAGTGTTTCCCAAAGTTGAGGTCGGGACCCCACTTTGGGTCCCGAAACATCAAGGTGGGGTCCTGAAATGATTTTCTGAATTAATTACATTTTTGTCTTAGTTGTTACAAAGGAGTGAGGTTAGTGTATTTAAAATGGATAAATGTAGTATAAAAATATTGTTACTATGTCCATGTTT
>NW_013952647.1:651295-653088 GCF_001266775.1 Austrofundulus limnaeus | reverse complement strand
GTGTGTGTGTGTGTGTGTGTGAAGTCCTCACAAAGATAGCAAGATGTATGTGTGTGTCTTTCTCCTTTTCTCTGTGTTCCTGTTTTTTGCATAAAAAAAGGCTGGGATATTAAAACATGGTAATTTTATTTAATGTAAAAAAGATCTGATTAATATATAAATAAAAACAGAATATGAAGAACTAGATAAAATATATATATTTTAAGAAATGGCTGAAAGAAGAAATCCTGTGTGGCAGCACTTCACTCAGCCTGCACCAGACAAGGCTCAGTTAATAAATGTTTCTTTTTGGTTTAAATTGAGATCTGTGTAACATTTCTTATTGTTATTTTTATCATGTTAATGGAGGAAGAAAAAGCGGTATCAGCTTCAAGAATTGGCCAAAAAAAATTCAGCTGCACGTATCGGCGTATCGTTTAGACTGATGTCAAAATAATCGGTATCAGTATCGGTCTTCAAAAACCTGTATCGGTTGATCTCTAATGGGGACCAATGCTCGGTCCCCACGGGTCCATATGCAAAAATACAGGTGGGGGGGTTAGGTTTAGAACAAAGGTGTGAATTGAGGTTAGGTTAGTTTTAGGGTCAGGTAGGTACCTGTGAGGGTAATTTTGGGGTAAATGGTCAGGGTTAGGATATAAAATTTAAAAAAAAAATGAATGGAAGTCAATACACGGTCCCCACGAGGATACACAAACCAGACCAGTGTGTGTGTGTGTGTGTGTGTGTGTGTGTGTGTGTGTGTGGCAGGTACTCACGCATGGTCTACAGGCCAGAAGTTGATTAAAGTGACAGGACTGCAAAACAAACAAGCAAGCAAATAAAAAATTAGAAAAGGTGACACCAGACGGGAAGGACATGAGGCAGTGAAGCATGATGGGAGTTGTAGTTTGGCTGTGAAAGGAGTGGGTAGAAGCACTGATCAAAGAAATGGAAAACTATGATAAACAATGAGYGTTCTCTCTTATAAATGTTCTTCTCATATGGAAATGACTAACCAGGTTAACCAGTTTGTTAAAAAAATGCAACTACCAGCAAAAAGCTACTTCTCTTTATAATCAGCGTCGCACATAAATAAATGTTTGGTCTGGTTCTCAGGGGAGAAGCTAGACGTTGTTTGCTCCTCATATTTTCCTTCACTCATTTAAAGGGATCCCCGATTAGTTGTAAAATTGGACTTTATATGATAAACATATACTTTAACTGTAAAATAAAAACTGTAAAAATACTGTAGGATGTTTAGTTTTTATCATTTTTAAACTAAAAGTTTGAAAATATATTACACGGACGGGGCCATTTTATTTCCACACAAAGCATTCTGGGTAAATGATGATGTGGATAGGTCCTCGGTGAGAGGCTGCTAGCGAGCTATATCCACCCTGAAGGTTAATTTGGACAATATCTGATGATCGACTCTTTTAAATGAAACCAGAGAGCGTTGACAGAGAGGAGAGGGTCTCTAAATGCACACACACAGTTACTTCATTACACAATATTAATAATCACGTTTAAAGACAGACTGGGTGAAGAGTTCACCTCTGATTATCAATATCATCCATAATGCCATATTAATTGAATTTAACTATGTGTAACACTGAGTTTATATTAAGAAACATCAGCAATATGATATGACATGTTTAGTGTTTTCATGTTTTCATTGAAGGATTCAACTAATTAAATTTTAAATTTTTACTTCTAGCATACAAAGCTGTCAACAAACAAGCTCCATCATATATTAAACATCTTATTGTTCCATATTTTCCTAACAGAGCACTTCACTCTCAGACTGCAGG
>NW_013952647.1:649368-651285 GCF_001266775.1 Austrofundulus limnaeus | reverse complement strand
CTGCAGGTTTACTTGTGGTTCCTGGAGTTTCTAAAAGTAGAAYGGGAGGCAGAGCTTTCAGTTATCAAGCTCCTCTCTTGTGGAACTAACTTCCAGTTTCTGTCCATGAAGCTGACACTCTGTCTGCTTTATGATTAGACTGAAGACTTTCCTTTTTGATAAATCCTATATTTAGACTTAGGTTTCCTGAATTATTCTTCATTTCTGCTGCTATAGACTTAGACTGAAGACTTTCCTTTTTCAGAAATCCTATAGTTAAACTTAGGTTTCCTGAATTATTCTTCATTTCTGCTGCTATAGACTTAGACTGCTGGAGCACAAACTGAGCACATTTCCTCACTCTGCTGTTGTCTTTACTCTCTCTTCTCTACGTGTTTGTTTTGATTTTATCAGTAACATGTATTTTTTGTTTCTCTTTCAGAAGAAAATACACCTGGACCAGTCCTGGACCAGTCCTGGACCAGTCCTGTGTTTCTCTGTGTCTCTTTCCTGTCCCCCAACCAGCCGGTCGAGGCAGATGTCCGCCTGTCCTGAGCCTGGTTCTGCTGGAGGTTTCTTCCTGTTAAAGGGGAGTTTTTCCTCTTCACTGTCTGATTCTCAGGATGGGAGACTGTAGCCGTGCTTCCATCAACGTTTCTTCATGCACTTTTTGGAGCATTGCATCAGAAAAGGTGAATGGAAACGGCTTGATTCGAAAAAACTTCCTCTGATACGCATAAAAGCTGATACGCTCGCTTGAGGTGGTTTTATGGTTTTTCGAAAAACACTTAATGCGCAAAAGGAGAGATGGAAACACTTTTGCCGAATCAGTTGTGACGTAGGGAACATTTACCTCACGTAGCTGATCAGCTGTTCCCCGGTACCGGTACCAGTTTCGGGTCAGCTGCAGCCGCGACTGGCAGCAGGACCCTCCTCCCGCTGTCGGCGTCTTCTCAGTAATTCCGTAACGTGAAGAAAATTGCATTTCTTTCTCTACATCTCCAGACAGCAGTAACATCTCCAAAACTAGTTGATAACAGAATAATTACAACTTTCCTGATAGTAGCAACACATTACTGGTAACTTCTCTCCATTATCCTGAGATGTGTGGACCCTGTGAGTTTAGCGACGGTTACTTCCTGTTTACTACATACATGCGTATGACGTAATTGATTCACTTCAAGCCAGTTGATGGAAACTCKGTCTRATTTGCATTTCTTAATTTTTTCCTTTTTGCGAAATTATTAAAATTCGCTCAACATTTGAATTAAAATTGGATGGAAACACGGCCCTCTCCTTGGGCTGCCACCTTATCGTGGTGGAGGGGTTTGAGTGTCCCAATGATCCTAGGAGCTATGCTGTCTGGGGCTTTATGCCCCTGGTAGGGTCACCCAAGGCAGACAGGTCCTAGGTGAGGAACCAGACAAAGCGCAGCCGGTATGATGCAAGAAAATTTTGGATCTAACGTTCCCTCGCTCGGACGTGGGTCACCGGGGCCCCCCTCTGGAGCCAGGCCTAGAGGTGGGGCACGGTGGCGAGCGCCTGGTGGCCGGGCTTTCACCCACGGAGCCCGGCCGGGCTCAGCCCGAAGAGGAGACGTGGGTCCCCCTTCCAATGGGCTCACCACCTGTTGGAGGGGCCAAAAGGGTCGGGTGCAGTGTGCAATGGGCGGCGGCCGAAGGAGGGGACCCGGGCGGTCTGATCCTCGGCTGAAGAAGCTGGCTCTCGGGACGTGGAGCGTCACCTCTCTGGTGGGGAAGGAGCCGGAGCTAGTGTGCGAGGCTGAGAGGTTTCGGCTAGAAATAGTCGGCCTCACCTCGACGCATGGCTCTGGTTCTGGAACCAGTCTCCGTGAGAGGGGCCAGATAGAATTCCACTCTGGAGTTGCCTGCGGTGAGAGGCACCAGGCAGGAGTGGGCATACTTGTTGCCCCCCATC
>NW_013952647.1:646962-648812 GCF_001266775.1 Austrofundulus limnaeus | reverse complement strand
ATGGATGGATGGATGGATGGATGGATGGATGGATGGAAACACGGCTTGGGATGAAGTGAAGATTCAACACAATCTGCTGGCTTCTTCTTTAGATTGTTTTTTTGTGTGCACAGTGCCCTGAGACAAAGTTTAATATGACTTGGTGCTATATAAATAAACTGAATTGAATTAAAATCATTCAAGAAAGGCTGATAACATGTGAGATAACTGTTACGAGCCATTCAAGCCATAATTTGTATATCTGTGCAAGGTAACATGTAAGTGAGAGGTAAAATATTTGTATGTTTAAGTTTATGTTGCGGGAAAAAAACACATAAATGTTAGGTTAAATATGTTTAACATACATCATTATACATAACAATATTACATTTAACTTTCACAGGTAAAATCTAGGAGGAAGTGTTGCAAAATGAATTGTGGCTCAAACGGCCCACCGTATGGAGCAACAAAGTTTTTATGGACAATAATATGAGTGTGAAGAAGAAATAGTAGTACAGTAATCAAGGTTTGAAAAAACATTTGTGACTGATTCAGAGGTGTCGATTTTTACAGGCTGAGCACAATTTGCTCAGTGGGAAAAATGTCATTAATCTGCGTGAGCTGGACTGAGCCGGCTTTTAGTTAGGTATGAATCTGCACACCCACCAGGTACTATCACACAWGTTTGACGTTTTTATATCAACACCCCTGGAACTATTTTATAAACCACTCAACCAAGACACACGTGGTGCATTATCTCTGCTCCTTCAGCTGAAACGTCAGACTCCAGATGTTGACAGCTGACTGTTGACGAGCATCAAGTAGCATCAAACACCTGATTTTAGAAAACCATAAATTTGTTTTTTGTAAACACCAACACATGCATCCATAACAGAGCTTAGTGATCTCTGACTACTGTCACATGTTGGCATTAATATGTTGCTACTTCTTTATTCTATTAAAAGCTGCGGTTTGTGAAACCTGAAAACTCCTGATTATTCAAAAATGTGTTTCATGCTTATTACTTTTTTCACATAAAATGTAACATAGTAGATGTAAAATCATACAATGTAAAATCTTAAGATGTAAAATCATAAGACGTAAATAGTAGATGTAAAATAGTAGATGTAAAATCTTAAAATGTAAAATCATTAAGATGTAAAATCATAAGATGTAAAATAAGTTGCAGTTGAGGATAAAATGCTAAAATGTGAGACAAAGTTTTATTTTGTTTTCGTTTCTATGTTGTTCTACACAATATGTGTTGAAATGATCAAAGATGATGTTTAGTTAATTAGCTCAGGAACCAACAGGATGTAACGCTATACATATTAGCTCTGGAGCTAACATCAAAGCTAACAGGCTAACCTCAGCGTTAGCTTGTTAGCTTTCATGTTAGCTCCAGAACTAACGGCTGTGTCTCAATTCATGGGCTGCATCCTCATGAGTTCGTGTTCCACATCCTTCCCAGTGCAGGTAGGCTGCATAAAACTGCTGTGAAATGAGACGGTCTAGACTTCGTTTGATGTTGGCTTGGCATAATTTGCGTGACCACGCGCTCCCCCGTTACCAGTTTCATATTTGACTTACAATGCATTGAGACGTGTATTCAGTTGTCTTTTCACTTGAAGAATAACTTCACAGTTAAAATGTTACAAGCTACCCTTCGCCTGACGTCGGCTTCACGTCAGTTTGCGTGACCACGTGCTCGCTCCCCCGTTACCAGTTTCACGTCGGACTTAAAATGCGTCGGAACGTGTATTTACACGTCTTTTTACTGGAAGAGTAACTTCACCGTTAAAATGTTAGATGTAAATAAATAAAGAAAACATTAATAATTTGATATTAGGTTTACAAAGGAGTATTAGAGC
>NW_013952647.1:643321-645100 GCF_001266775.1 Austrofundulus limnaeus | reverse complement strand
GCTACCACTAGTACTGCTAGACCTGTATTCTATTAAAGGAGACATATCATGCTAAATGCACTTTTTTTGCTTTTCTAAACTATTTTTTGTGCAATTATAGTGTCTAGGAGTGTAGAAAACTTTAATTTATTCTGTTCTGTTACTGCAAAGATATTTTTATATTTTTTATGGGTCAAAAATTTCAGTTAGTTCAAAATCTGCTGTTGCTTATTTCGTTTCATTGTTTATTTAGTCATACTTTTTTCTTCGGAACTACCATTTATGGTAATGTATTTCCGGCCAACTGGATTTCATAGTCTGCCATTTTTTTCCTCGCTGTGTGATTCTGTAGTTCATAGCGTCATGCCGAATATGCAAGTTCAGAAGTCAAAATGTTCGGTTCTGGGGTGTGTGAACTCACATTATTATCTACATAGACTACCACGGTGGAAAGTGCTTGCGGACAAGACAGGATGAATGTTACAACAACAAGGGTGAGTTATGAACTGTAAATGTGTTTTAACTGTCTAATTTAGCTGTTTCTACCCTCTGTGTTGGAATATGAGGGGAGAAAGAACAGCTGTGTTCAAGTGTCTTTACCGAACAGGTGCTCAGCACCGTTGTTTTACTTTCACTTTCGCCCTGCACAGTAATCAGCGTGTCTGTGTTGTTTTTCTTTTTAAAAATGCTGGAGCATTTCAAACTGTGATCTAAAGTTAACGTCAGCTGTTTTAAATGYATTTTTTGCCTGGTGTTAAAAACGGGAGCAGCAGAATGAGGCAGAGAAGCTGTGAGCGCTGTGTGTTGAAGTCCTCATAAGGATAGCAAGATGGTTGTGCGTCTCTCCTTCTTTTGTCTGTGTTGCTGTTTTTGCATCAAAAAAGCTGGGGACATAGTCATTTTATGTAACAAAATATATTAATATTATTAATACACAAATAAAAACAGAATATTTAGCACTAGATAAAATAAGTAATGAGTTTATTTATTTTTATGTTTTTAAGAAAGGGCTGAAAGAAGAAATCCTGTGTGGCAGCACTTTATACAGGCTCTTCAGACAAGGCTTAGTTAATAAATATTGTTTTTGTTTGTTTTGTTTTGAATTAAGACTTGTGTAACATTTGTTATCATTCTTATTTTTATCATGTTAATGGAGGGAGGAAGAAAAAGTAGTATCGGCTTCAAGAATCGGCCAAAAAATACCGGCTGCGGTGTTGTTTTAGTCACTCTGTATTTATGTTTTTTTTCTTCGTTATTCAAAATACTGTGTTAGATGAGTTTTAATGGTGCAACTTCAAACTAACATGTAATATTCTTTTATGCTATTTTAACCAGACTGTACCTGGCTGCAATGCATTTCAATGAAAATGCATGTCTGCAGGCAACTACCTCATCTGGAGAGCCCATGTAGATTATTCTTTCCCAAGTTCAAGAAGGGAGAAGGAAGGAACAGCAAGTCCCATCAGAACTCCTGAAACCCTAAGTAAGTCTTACTACATTAGTCACTTTTAGTATGGTTTCCACGCAATCCTTTATAAATGAGACCCCAGATGAGGTAGTTGCCTGCAGACATGCATTTTCATTGAAATGCTTTGCAGCCAGGTACAGTCTGGTTAAAATAGCATAAAAGAATATTACATGTTAGTTTGAAGTTGCACCATTAAAACTCATCTAACACAGTATTTTGAAATAATGAAAAAAAAACATAAATACAGAGTGACTAATAAAACTGTAAGAAATATACGTGTTCAATAACGACTGAAGTCAGATGAAAACACAAGTGTTAAATAAGATGATCTG
>NW_013952647.1:639445-641008 GCF_001266775.1 Austrofundulus limnaeus | reverse complement strand
TTCTCTGATTGGCCCGGCTAAAAATCTGCCAGTGAAATCCTTGTCTATGGAGAAGTCCCAGACGAAGCAGAGAAGGAAAACTAGAATTGAGCAGAGCTGCGTAGGAAGGCAAGGGCCAGGCTAGTTTTTTACTGAAATATCATAAATAAATGAACTGTATGCATGTTTTAAATTTAAAGTTTGAAACTACTAAACAAGACAACAAGTTTTATTAGTTTCTTAAAATAATCTTAACTTCTGTTACATGTTGGTCTTAACGTGTTTTTATCTGTTCCAATAAATGTTGTTTGTCACACATGAAAACAGTAAATGTTTTTCATTTTTCACTTCAGCATGTCGCCATATTGTTAATGACAATGCATTCTCAAGATGATGATGATGGTTGCAATTTTTTTAATAAAAACTAAGTCCACTGTATTTTTAGTTTTATAGCTGAATTAAATAAGGTCTAAAGCTACAGCTAGTCAGAGATGCATTTAAAACCTTTGCTGTCATGAAGCAGTTTTTTCTCAGTGTGATTTAAAACATATCTGATGTACATGTGTGTAACAGCTCTTGAACCCAGCGCAGGGCAGAAACAGGGGTATTCTCGTACCGGAGTGCARTATTCAACCATGGGGTATTGCATCTTGTGGCCCTTGGCAACACGACCAGAGAAGAAGCAGCTTTGGCAAATGTCATAGTTGAAATGTTTCAGACTGCGATATCTGTGGAGMAGAAGAGCAAAGCTTTGTTACAGGGTGTCTGGGTTAATACAAAGAGGACCACAGGCAGTGGAGATACATAAAGAACCAGTGAGGACTCCACTCCACTGACCTGAAGCCGATGATGGGACACTCCTTACAGATGTTGCATTTGGCCTGGTGCTTGGCGGTTTCAGCAGCTGCCACACGGTGCAGGACGGGTAACCAGACCATGGACTGGGGCTCCAGGCGCATCCAGTCCAGGAACATGGCTGCTTCCAGCTCGGGTTTGTTGTTGGCCTACAACACGACACACACAAAGAGAAGGAACACTGGTTTAAGCAACATGAAGGACCAACACTACGGAGAGCTGTTTCATTCAAAATACAATAAATAAATAAACAACGCAATAAATAAATAATGTAATTAATAAAAGTATTAATAAATATTCCATCAAATACAAAAATGTCCCCATGAAATAAAACAAAATTATTATATTATAATACATTTTTTTAGCATGTCTTTATACTATTTATTTATTACATATTGTAGTTTTATTATGTAACACTTATTTTGTAAAGCTACTTTACATATTTCAAGGACATTTATTTTGAACTCCCTTTTTATTTCATGCCATTTTACTATTTCAGGCTGTTTCATGGCGTTTAATTTCATGGTCCAATATGCAAATGAGGGGGCGGAGTTCTCGCTGAGGTTTGGGATTCAGGAAATGATCTGTTTCAGCACCAGAGGGGGATATTCCCCTGTCTGGCCTTTCTTCATAATTAAACGTTCATTTATTTAAAATAAAACACAGACATAAGTTCATAAATGAGTTGAATGACGTCACTCTGTGGTTATAAAGGCTCTGCAGAGATAC
>NW_013952647.1:637943-639070 GCF_001266775.1 Austrofundulus limnaeus | reverse complement strand
TGGTTATAGAATTGACAGGGAAATGAATGGAAGTCAATGCAAAGTCCTCATGAGGATAGAACAACAGTGTGTGTGTAGGAGGTGTGGAGCGGAGCTGCGAGCAGAGCGAAGTGTTACTAGGAGAGATGAGACTGTCGGCGGGCGGCCATTGATACTGATGGATTCATTTTTTATGGAACATGGAAACTTTTTGTTTCAGTGGGCGACCGCTCCCCCTCCGCCTCGTACGACTGTTCGCACCAGTGTGACCGGACTTTTTTTTAGTCGCCCTATTAGGAAATCAGGTCGCATTTGCGACCAAATTGGTTGCACTCTTGAGCCCTGGGTCATATCTATGAGACCTTCACTAAGACCTAACCCTAACCGACTGCTGGGAGCCGCTTCCATCAGAGTGCAAAAATCACTGATATCAGCCAAGCCTCACTGAAAACACACTTTGTGTTTAAACAACAAGCAGCAGACATGACTGAACTGCTTTGTTTTTTGGGCAGGTGAACAAGCTGCTGTATGTGGAGGGTKGTAGCAGCAAAGAGGTTGAAAACATGGAAGTAAACTGTGCTGTTTTTTGCCAGCAGTTATCACAGGACTTGTAGTTTAAYGCGTACAAAGACCAGCAGCAAACKYAGCCCTTCATGAAGACAGATTGTGTGAACCTCTGATTACTGTGCTTTACTCTGTTTATTTATACAGCCAACGCCTCTCAGGAAKGATCAAAAGTAAAGAAAATTAAGACCTGACAAAATTAAATTTAAGACCTTGGATGAAAATCTGGGCATTTTTAAGACTTTTGTTTAGGCCTAACATTTAGATTTTTAAATTTTAGACTTTATCAGACCCTGCATGAACCCTGAGAGAGACAGCACAGCGACAGGTGGTTTCACAGTGGAGGAGGATTTTTCACCTCCCTCCTCACTGAAGGTTGAGGGAGGCTGTGGAGCCCAGCAGGTCTGAATTTTATCAGATCAAGCTGCTGACTCAGCAATGCATGAAACCGGAGTTTCTGAGGCAATGGAGGACAGAACAGGTCCAGTTTCAGAGTGTTGAAGTGATGTTAGAATCATGGCAAAGCAGTAACAAACTTTAAACACACTGATCTCAGGCTACGTTCACACTGCAGGTCTTAATGC
>NW_013952647.1:635330-636734 GCF_001266775.1 Austrofundulus limnaeus | reverse complement strand
GAAATTTCACATGCACTATTTTCGCCGGTCGCTTAGCTGGAGGAGGGCAAGCGATTGTCGCCTCACTGCACAGGCTCCATAGGAAATGAATGGAGAGCGAGCGAYGTCGCCTCCCGTGTGTCGAGCYCTTTAGGTGCAAGTCAAGAAAGAACCTCTAACAGCTGCAACAAATCAAAGCTAATGTTGAACTTTTTGACCACAATGACACAATGTGAGGCTGTCAGACCTAAAAGCACTGAATCAACAGTCAAGCAGGGTGGTGGTACCATCATAAGTGGTCCACAAAGCAGATRAATATTTGTGGAGGTGGCAAACTTTAATTGATGTCCAGACACGTCCCAGGGGCGTTTCTGGTCCCCACCTGTCGTTTTGCTCCTCAGCATGGCTTCATAAAAACGCTGCAGGATTTCTCAAACATGCATGAATGAGTCAAAGCAAGACTTTGGGCATGTTTTTTATGAGAGTATAACATTATAACACGATATAAAACTCAAAAAAGTTGATTTTACATGATATTGCCCCTTTAAAAATATTACCCTGTGTTTAAATTATAGTTTTTCATCTTCAGGGTGGATTAAGTGTTTTACTTATTTTATTCTTTAATTATTTTTTTTCTAATTAGCAACTTAACAGATTCCTGTTTTGTTATATTTTATAAATATGTCCAAGTTCAATAATGTGAGAGAAATCCACATTTCTCTGTTCATTCGGTCAGCGTTTAATACAGCTGGCACAATGAATTGTTAAAATAAAAGACTTGATTCAAGGGAAATGTCAAGTTTTTAGGAAAACGGCCGCTTATCAATTAATCGTTAGTCGATCGATAAGATCAATCAACTTTAGATTAATCCATTAATCGATAACTTGCATCCCTAGTTCAAACCAACAAACTCTTTTCTGTCAGTGCAAAATAAAACCACACATAAGACTATACCTGACCACACCTGTGACTAAGCCGGTCTCTGAAGCGTGTATAAACAATAATCTACCCCCCTCCCTCTGTCCCACTCTGCCTACTCCAGATAATGAGGACAGGGGTCCCCTGGTGAAGAGCTACTTAAAAACTGCTCAGCCTCAGAGTGCGAGCAAACAGCAGCTCGTGGTGCATTAACAGCTTGCTTTCATCTGCAACAACAACAGAACGTCCTGACACGGAGCTGCTGCAGATCCTGTCCTGAGAAACCTGACGAGGTCTAAACGAGGAGGAACCAACATTAATGTGTCTTTAAACAATCTGGGAAAGACACATGATGATGTCATGGCTCGAATATCACGCAGAAGTCCGGATGTCAGTCAAACAACCCACTGGACGTCATGCAAGAACCGTTCGTACGCACAGATTTGTTCTTAAGTTGTGCGTACGAGTGATTTAGGAGAATTTGTGGCATTCACCAATGTTTTCAT
>NW_013952647.1:628830-634403 GCF_001266775.1 Austrofundulus limnaeus | reverse complement strand
TTTTATTCTTTTCAAAGAAAGATTAAAGATAAAGATTAAAATGTTGCCTTGAAAGTGAATAAGTAATTAAATAAGTAAGCCTGGAATTAATGGCAGGTGCAGAAAACAGCAATGTCAAAAATACATCACAAACTCACCCAAAAGAGCAATTTCTGTGAGATTCTGCTTTTTATACTGGAATCCATTTTGTGTCAAAACCATAATTTCCACATTGCTGTTTTTACTCTTTTATTTTTGAGCACCTGGGAAATTTTACCACATACCACCGTAATATGCTCGTGTAACCCTGGGAATCACTGTGCCACAGTCTGTCCTGCTGGAATGTGATGTGATTTGTGTCACACAGGTGTGATGGAGTGAGTTCAATCCAATAGGAAGTCAGAATGGTATATATTTACACTTCTCAACAACCACAATCAAATTCACTCTATCCATGGGCTCCATGTGTCTGGATAGATTTATATTTAATAATTTTTTTCTGAACAATGAAAAGATGGAATAAAAACAAGTCAAAGTTAAAAAGAAATCAAATAAGTTTTGCGTTTTTAAAAAGTAAGGAGTAGAAAGTACAGATAATTGAATTAAAATGTAAGAAGTAAAAGGTAGGCTGAAAAATAATTACTCCACTAAAGTATAAACAACCAGAATTACTACTTAAGCAAAGTAACAAAGTATTTGTACTTAGTAACTTGACACCTCTGAGTTAGTGAATGAAAGGTGACAGGCTGCAGGCAGGAAGCAGGTGATGAAGTCTTCATCAGAACGGGTAGTTCAGGTGATTGTCCACCAGGTGGCGGCCTGCCTCCACCTCAGCAGCTCGCGCGGCGCCACATGAAGCTCACAGCTCCGTGTGTGGCGGCACGCGGCGCTCGGCGCGCTCTCCTGCGCTTTTAAAGAGTTTGTCCAGCAGCGCGGTGTCCTCTCCATCTGGACCCGGCTCGTGCGCGCTCTGCTCAGACTCAGGACCGGGGGACCGGGGCTGAGACCTGAGCTCAGCCTGAACTCTGCCGGTCGGTGCGGTGGACCCGGGAGCTCCCCGGTGTGGACGTGACGCAGGACGACCGAACCGAGCCTGGAGACGTCACGCGATCTGAAGAGCCGCCAGGAAAGTGAGAGAGGAACACGCGCGCTCTTCACTCACATGGACTCCACGGACCCTGCACTGTGACCTGCGGGACCGGAGGAAGCACCGGGAGTCGAACTCGCAACCGCAGCAACCAACCTGCTGTTTTCTAAAGAATCAGCTGTGACAGCGGAACCAGGAGTCCAGGTCCAGTTCGGCTTAAATAAGATGTTGAATAAATGTGTGTTCGGAGTCCCGCCGAGGGCGTTCAGAGGAATGTGTTCCGCTGAGGTGAAGAACAGCTGCAGGCTGCAAACATCTGGAAACACCTGCTCCCGCGGCGGGAGCTAAAGGTGACTGAACATGTTGACAGTGTGTCTGAGAGTTATTTTATTGTTTATAAACCTTTACTTGTTCAGTTCTTACTGTGCATCATCTGACAGCTTCATTCTCCACTTAAAAAAAAAAAATAAATCATCCCATGTCTGTGATCCATGAGGGAAGTTGGGGTGCAGCAGGTGCCAAAGAACATGTGTCCAAAAATATATTTATAGAAATAATAATAATAAACAAACAAACAAAAAACTAACATAATATATATACAGTATTTATATTAACCTTCTGTTGTGGACAACATTCAGCTACATTTTTGTGTGGAAAAGACTGAGTTAGAAGCATTTTTGTTATTTAAAAAAAAAAAAGAAGCATTTTTGTTAGCTATAAGGTTGATTAGCTCTGGCGGCCATCTTGAAATGACTTGATTCCAAAATGTAATAGATGTGCATCTGATTATTACTCTCTATGTCAGTGGTTCCCAAACTTTTTATCTTCTGACCCACAAAATATTCATGGCAAAAACTTGTGACCCCAAATATTACTGGTCTGAGGATACGAACTTTAATAATCCTAAAAACACAGGCTTTTTGACAAGCTAAACAGCTTGTAACAAATAAAAATACTTATTTTTATTTATTTTGTATTTTTGTAATAGTTATAGGGAAAATATTACATCAACAATTATTTTATTACCCTTTAAATTGATTTCTGGAGATTATCCAAGGTGCTTCATGACCCATAATTGGGTCCCAAGCCCAACTTTGGGAACCAAAGTGCAGTGGTTCCCAAACTTTTCAGCTTTTGACCCACAAAATAACAGTAGCAGAGACCTGTGACACCAGATATTTTTGGATGATAAACATTTGTATCAGGTCAACTAAACATGGGCATAGTAACAATATATTTATACAACATTTATCCATTTTAAATACACTAACCTCACTCCTTTGTAACAACTAAGGCAAAAATGTAATTAGTTCCGAAAAAATTTTCAGGACCCCAACTTGATGTTTCAAGACCCCACTTTGGGTCCCGACCCCAACTTTGGGAAACACTGCTCTGTGATATTTTGCTAACAAACAGGGTTTGATACTAATTCTTAATGCCAAAATTTTACGCAAAGATGTTGGGCAACGGGTAGCGCTCAGTTGGGGATAACTTACAGCTACTACCACTCCAAATATAGACCCAGTTTCTGTAGAGATGATTGAGTTACAAACATTTCTATTGGCTAGGGTTGAAAAGCTGTGGTGCCTATTTTGAATCGAGGCAACTCTAAAAGTAAATCATATCAAATGATTACTTTCTGAAGTCGAAAGCACTTGTTAGTCAACTAATCTGTTAATTGTCAATTATTTAAACTAGTCTGCTTCCTGCACCTCCTGTTCTGGGCTTCAGGGTCATCCCTATGTTCCCCAGTACCTAAACCCCAGGGTTAATTGATGAAAGTCATAAAAGATGCTCGGCTCACCTTCGAATGTCTTTTAAAACAAATGAAAAATATACTGAACTGCAGTGTAGGCATTGTACCAGGGAACGTGGGTCTTTAGGGTCGTGTCACAGCATCCCATCAACCCCCACTGAAACATGGCACCGCTGCTAAGTTATTTGTTTTCCTCCTCTCGTTACATAATTCAGATCACGGTCAGGGAACTGATTCGTGGATGTGAACACGCAGTGAGATATTGTGTGGAGAATGAGCATGCATCCACGCTCACTGTGTAGGGTGACAGTTTGCAATACTCCGTGAGGAGCTTAAGAGTGCGCAGAAAACCGGAGGGTGTGTGAGAGAGGATTTCTGCTTATGATAGGACAGAAAGATATGATGCATATATTTATAGGAGGGGGTGTTACATGGGGAGAACAGGAGTAACCGGAGGAGAGAGTGAATCCAGGGGGAAAAAAGGGAAAAGAGACACAACAGAGATGGTGTGGGGAGAAAATATCGTACCTGCAGTGTCCAAAAAGAGCTGAGTGACTTTATTTGCTTCTTGGAATTGACTGCTGGCACATTGTGTTCTACAGAGAAGCCCTGGCATTTACAACAGGGAAAACAAATATTCTGCATGTATCTGCTGAGGAAAGATTTCCTTTGATCATTGCAAAGAAGTTGATCAATAGTTCACAGGTTTTGAGAAGAGCTTTCAAAGTTTCTTTCTTTGGACTCTGTAATTCATTTTAAAGTACGTCGGGCCACCTGGTTCTCTTGGTCATTTTAGATTCAACAAATGTGTTAGAAAATGTCCCGTCCATCCTGTAAATTATTTGCTCTCTTTTTTCAGAAGAAATGTAACTTTCAAAATCTGACAATTAGAGGTGCACCGATAGATCGACCAGCCCATTTATCTGCACCAGTTTCTAGGGATGCACCGATATGAAAATTTCAGCTGATATCGATATCCGATATAATTATTGCTGTTATGGCCGATAACCAATATCTACCGATATTACACAAACACACAAATTATACTATACATATACGCACAAACACACTTGAGTCTTTTTTGATACAGTAAATAAATGACCAGACCTCTGACATGGCTCTACTTCAGTTATTCCTGGATGCGCAGCGTCAATATCACTATTATGATCAAAGAGATGCTGCTCAACCAACCAACTCCCCTCCCAGAACAGAAACACAAAGATAAAAAGTGGGAAATAAGTATTACACGTTAATATCATCCCTGTTTTACATATCAGACTGATACCGATATTCTAAAAAATTGCCAATATCGGCCGATACCGATATCAATACCAATATATCATGCATCCCTACCAGTTTCCTTAATTTTTGGAGATCAGAGATCGGCCGATCCTTAGATGATCGGTGGAAAAGACCCGCTTCTCTACCTCCACAAAGGTCTGAACATCAGCCACTGCCCCCTTATGCTCTGCTGTGAGCACTACCTAAGGTCCAGTTAAAACAAGTTTGTATTGTTTCAAAAGTATTGTTCAAAAATTTCAATAAAATAAGACTGGAACAATGAAGTTGTATTGTGATCTTATAACACCTGAAAGTGTCAGCTAGTTTTAAAAAAATGGTATCGGCCAAAATCAAAACCGGCAGGCCAGACTTTTAAACATTGGTGATCAGAGATCGGCCAGAAAATGTGTTTGAATTTTTATCAAGTTTTTCTTCAAACTCAGTTCAAACATACACGATGAAAAATTTTAACTACCAAACTGAAACAATCTTTTTTCTGTCTCAGTTTGTGTAGAGCTTTTTGTTCATTTTACAGGTTATATTTGACACATTTACTGACTCTACTTTTGGTCGTCAGTAAGGCCTGTCATGTGCAGCTGAAGAAAAAACATGCTCAGATATTTTGTAACGTCCAGTGGGGTGATGCCAATCCAAGCAAAGAAATGTCCTTTCTTCAAATTTTCTGTGTGGTGTTAAACAAAAAAGTCCCAGGTGATTTGCCTTAAAGCTGCAGTAAGGAGTTCTGAGAAAACCATGGGCCCTCCTCCTTGCTTTCTGCTGTGCATACAGCCCACCTTCCACAGCTCATCCCAGAGGAGCTTGTCGTGAACGTGGCACATTCAGAACTCTCAGAAAAGGTCAGTTTTCTTGTGATGTTAGCTTGTTTCTCCTCCATCGGCACAGCTGCAGCACATTGGCTGTTTTGAGCTTGAATGACGTTGGTGCTGTGATGGGGTGAAGAGCGTGAGCAGAGCGTACACAATCATGATTGACCTCTGATTGGCCAGAGGAGCCTTATTTTTTTCACAGATTTTTTGTCTTATTCTGCAGCTATAAAGATAGGATGAGGAGTTTGATCATCTAGAGGGAGCTGGAAGTAGAGCTGCTCCTCAGCATCGAAATGAGTCAATTGAGGTGATTTGGGCATCTGAGTAGGATGCATCTTGGATGCCTCCTTTTGGAGGTTTTCTGGGCACGTCCCACTGGTAGGAAGCCCTGAGGAAGAAACTCACTGAAAGAATTATGTATCCTCTTTAGCCTGGGAACGCCTCGGGGTCCCCAAGGAAGACCTGAAAAGTGTCACTGGGGAGAGGGATGTCCTGGTTTCTCTCCTGTGTTGTCTGAGATATCGACACTTCTCTTGTTCTACCTTCCGCACTAATCTCTACAGGACTTTTCTCTCTAGTGGAGCTTGTTGACAATTTTTCTTCCACTATTTGCAAAATTAGTACTAATGATATATATATATAT
>NW_013952647.1:626206-628820 GCF_001266775.1 Austrofundulus limnaeus | reverse complement strand
GTTGTAATGTGACAAAATATGGAAAAGTTCAAGGGGTATGAATACTTTTGCAAACCACTGTATATTGACCATGATTGATTTATAACAGCAATAAAAGCATAACACATTGAGTGTCTGTGAATCATTTTTATAGGCACTGGAAATTTACTGTAGTTTTGAATGAAATTAATCCCTTTGCATATTATCATACTGCTGAACTGCATTTGTTGGAAACTAGTCTGTGACTCGATTTAAGTTTTTCTTTGCAGTCTCGCTGAATTCTGACTGTTTAGGGGGGTATCCAATGGGGACCTTCATTCAGGCTATTTTTTGAACATGAGGCATGCGACTCTAACCTGGCCCTTGCCTTCCTACACAGTTCTGCTCAATTCTAGTTTCCCTTCACTGAAGCAAAGCGAAGGACAAGGGGTTGGTTTTAACCAGGCTAACGTGACTCTGTCTGCTCCACACTGTTCCCACAGAGTGCTGTATCAAGGCACCTCAGTGGGAAGTCTGTGGGAAGGAAAAAGTGTGGCAGAAAACGCTGCACAACGAGAAGAGTTGTCAGTCAGTGATGGTCTGGGGTCCATGTCAGCTGCTGGTGTTGGTCCACTGTGTTTTATCAAGGCCAGGGTCAATGCAGCTATCAGGAGATTTTGGAGCACTTCATGCTTCCATGTGCTGAAAAGCTTTAAGGAGATGAAGATTTCATTTTTCAGCACGACCTGGCACCTGCTCACAGTGCCAAAACCACTGGTAAATGGTTTACTGACCATGGTATTACTGGGCTCAATTGGCCTGCCAACTCTCCTGACCTGAACCCCAGAGAGAGTCTGTGGGATATTGTGAAGAGAAAGTTGAGAGACAAGACCCAACACTCTGGGTGAGCTTAAGACACAAGACCCAACACTCTGGGTGAGCTTAAGACACAAGACCCAACACTCTGGATGAGCTTAAGACACAAGACCCAACACTCTGGATGAGCTTAAGACACAAGACCCAACACTCTGGATGAGTTTAAGACACAAGACCCAACACTCTGGATGAGTTTAAGACACAAGACCCAACACTCTGGATGAGTTTAAGGCCACTATCGAAGCATCCTGGGCCTCCATAACACCTCAGCAGTGCCACAGGCTGATTGCCTCCATGCCACGCTACATTGAAGCAGTCATTTCTGCAAAATGATTACCCACCAAGTATTGAGTGCATAACTGAACATAATTATTTGAAGGTCGACTTTTTGTGTATTAAAAACACTTTTCTTTTATTGGTCGGATGAAATATGCTAATTTTTTGAGATAGGGATTTTTGATTTTTCTTTACTTTTTTGCCAAAATCATGAATTTTAAAACAATAAAAGGCTTGAACTACTTCAGTTGGTGTGCAATGAATCTAAAATATATGAAAGTTTAATGTTTATCAGTACATTACAGAAAATAATGAACTTTATATATATATAGTAAAAAGATCAAACTACGACAAAAATGCAACAAAAACATAAAAAAAATCCACTCCAGGAACTATATAACTTATTTACAGGGTCATTCTTATGTTCCCCAGTACCTATGAACTACTGGAGTTAATAAAGAAAATTGTGAAAGATGCTTGGCTCTCCTTCAAACGTCTTTCAGTAAATGAAAAATATAGAAAATTACAGTGCAGGCATTGGACCAGAGAACATAGGTTTGGACCTGTGATGAAGTGTTTTCTGGTTGCCTTATTAAACAGACAAATAGGAAACAGTCCTCAAGTTTTTTTTTTTTAAATCAACCAGACACAATGAAGCTGCACTGTGGAGCAAAGGGTTTCATTTATTAAGCAACACGATGCAGCTTTCTCAATCAACTGTCAGCTGTTCTACACAGACTCTGTGATGAATAAACAAATATACTTGTTTTAATTATAATATTGTCATCAGTAAAAGCTGCCTGTTGCAGATTCCTCCTGCAGCGCTCACATCTGTGATTTCAGGCAGCAGTGAAAGAAGCCTAATAGATTGAATCTCCCAGTTCCTTCGTCAGTGTGCATTAACTGGGGTAGGGGTTTTGTCCAGAACAATGAAGCTGTGACCAGTTAGGATTTCTGAGTAAACCAACAATAATTATCTGCAACTCATTTCCTCCTGTCCTTCTCTCTTACTCTGCTTGTCAGGAGCATAGGTAGTTTGAAAACATTATTCTGCAGGTTGCAGCTTTCAAAAATGTAATGTGCAGTGGCAAAAAGGACATCATGTTTGAAGATGACCACAGGTTTGTTCTCCGCATGATGAGGCTGTAGCTTCATTGTCAACTCATAGCTGTTTACACAGATCTGATATACAGTATATTCATTCATTAAACAAACAAAAACACTTAAAGTTGCCTTAAAGATACCTGGACAAATACATCCCAAGCTGTCGGTGGTTTGAATAGACACTTGAAAAGGTTTTGCTTGTCGCCCAACCCTTAAAGGCACAGTGTATAGGATTTGTTGTTTTCAGTGACATCTAGTGGTTGAGTGGTTGAATCATCCTCCCTGGTCCTCCCCCCACCCCCACCCCCCGCTTCCAAACGCAAAGGAGTTGCTACGGTGTCTCTCAGGTGTCAAAAACCTTTGATAATTCCAACCGTGATGTCTACCAGCAGCTTCAGGG
>NW_013952647.1:624095-625926 GCF_001266775.1 Austrofundulus limnaeus | reverse complement strand
TTATTGTCATTAGTGATTATCTCAATATCGGCTAAAAGAATTGACAAAATCCTACACACTGTGCCTTTAATCTTTCTTGCTGTAGAAAAAATGACGACAGTCTTTCTAATATCTTTCCTGATTGCCTGAAGTATATAGCTACTACAAACTTATTTTATTGCATCAGTGGTGTGTATTAAGTTAACTTCTGAGCATCAGAAGAAATAAAATGTGAAACTTGGTTTCCTAACAAATTGATTGTGTTTTTAAAGTAAACAGTAGGTGGCAGTAATAAAAATGAGGTTAAACCCTGGTAGTCTTTGGCTAATAAAAATAATGTATTCAGCATTTTCTACTGCACGTAAGAAACAGATTTATGAAACAGGGATTGCTGTTTAGAGCTCTTAGTAT
Source organism: Austrofundulus limnaeus (assembly GCF_001266775.1). Lineage (NCBI taxonomy): Eukaryota > Metazoa > Chordata > Actinopteri > Cyprinodontiformes > Rivulidae > Austrofundulus > Austrofundulus limnaeus. The sequence continues at coordinate 625,536 of NW_013952647.1, read as the reverse complement.
TTAATAAAGTTATACTTTTCATCATCAAATTTGTGAGTAATGAGGTTTTAGAGCAGAGGGAGGCAAACAGAACTGGATAAATATATGTTTTTTTTTTGTTAATCATGCATTAATTGTTTCTTCTTCTTTATGGTTTTCTGACAGGTTCCTGGAAGAATGTGAAGCTGGAGCTAAAAAGTATCTGAAGTTCTGCTCCTCAGGTATGCTCGCCACAGAAGTCTATAAGACATAAAGCCATACAGGTCAGTGTTTTGAAGTGGGACTGCCCCCTATGGTTGACCCTGCCTCTGAGCAGCAGGAGTTTCCATGCTTCAGCTCTTCTGGTCCTAATCCTACAGCCAGACCTCACACTTTATTGCGCACTGGTTTTCCCTTCAAGATGGGTGGGGGTTCAAAGCCGACAGTCTTCAGACATTGTTTCTTCTCTCTGCTGATGCTGAAGACCTGCTGGCTGCTAGGCTCCATCTCCCAGAAGCCCACTGTCTTTGCAGACTCCCAGCAGCCTGTGCAGGAGTACGCCCACTCTATTCGCCTGGACGGTGATATCATCTTGGGCGGTTTGTTCCCTGTGCATGCCCGGGGTGAAAGAGGTATCCCCTGTGGTGAGCTGAAGAAGGAGAAGGGCATCCATCGTCTGGAAGCCATGCTGTTTGCTATCGACCTCATCAACAAGGATCCAGACCTGCTACCCAACGTGACACTAGGGGCACGCATCCTGGATACGTGTTCACGTGACACCTATGCTCTAGAGCAGTCGCTCACTTTTGTTCAGGCGCTTATTGAGAGAGATGGCTCAGACGTCCGCTGCGCCAATGGGGAGCCGCCCATCTTTGCCAAACCAGATAAAGTCATTGGAGTCATTGGAGCATCGTCCAGCTCTGTGTCCATCATGGTTGCCAACATCCTGCGCTTGTTCAAGGTAAGACGACTCTAAAATGTAATGTTTGTAGTTTGATCTGGTGGTCTATCGTAACGCCTCTGCTTTGGTCTGAATTTAAGTTTGAATCCTGTTAAGAATAAATAACAAATGTTTGTAAATGGCTTTTGCAAGGAAGTCACCAAAAATGTTCACAGTTCTCGTTAATTTTCTTGCACGAATCGCTGTGGTTTGCAGTCTTGTCTCTTAAATTTCAAAAGTTCAAAATTTTGTGTGACTCAGTTTCTTTCAGAATATTGACAGGGTTGTAACGAGTGGCTCCAATGCCAATTATAACAAGGTTTACGATTAAAAAAATGGTCCAGTTCTGATTATTTTCATTTCACAGATTAAATCATAGACATGGGGGCAGCTGCCAATGTGTGTACAAAGTGAACCAAAACAGGAACAGTGTGGGCAAACAGATAATGGGCGTCATGCAAGAACCGTTCGTACGCACAGATTTGTTCTTAAGTTGTGCGTACGAGTGATTTAGGAGAATTTGTGGCATTCACCAATGTTTTC
>NW_013952647.1:621647-623446 GCF_001266775.1 Austrofundulus limnaeus | reverse complement strand
TCATTCCTGGTCTGACCTGCTAAAAATGACAGATTTTCTTTTCTGGATCTCTGACAGCAGGACTTCAATTTGAACTCGTAAAGTTCTCCTTTTTTATTTTGTGATGTCATTTTCATGAATGGACACTTCCAGTTATGTGGGGCAGGAACGTATAGCCTTACATGGTGTTTTTGGGGTGATAATGTTAATCTACTCTCCTCTCCTCGAGCACCTGATACACATTCATCAGTTGACGCAGCTCATTTACACACTGTTCCTGAAGATAGAAGAGTTTGTTGAATCTGACGTGGCATGTTCGTACGAACCCTTTGTACGAACAAAAGTAAGAGAAATTTAGGATAAGAATACGAACATGTTCTTGCATGCGGCCCATTGAGTTTCAAAACCTGGCTGCATGGCTCGTTAGTCACTTGGTTGCAAACATGCAGAAGTCAATGAGACTAGAGCTGAAAATCCATCAATTGTTTTTGTAATTTTGAGCTGCCAATTTTATTCTCCAACAGCCCACTAAGCTACTGTCTTAAGCAGTGTCAGTGTAAGCAGTAAAATAAAGATGATATGCTGGTATAGTTCTGTATTTCACTCATTCACAAAAGATATTGATTTCTGGCAAAAAATCCCAATTTCTTCGTGTAAATAAGCCCCGTTTATAAAACAAAAATTACCTACAAAATGTTGCCTTTATTTCTCTTATCTCTTAGTTTTTATAAAGGGATGGATTGACCTGCTGTGCATTTTAGTTTGTCTTTCTACATAATTTTAATCACCTGAGTCTACGTCTGTTGTAACAGTTTGTGTCATTGAAATCTATAGCCTCATTCATAAGACAGCTCAGTCCGGTACTGATGCGTTTTCTGTCCTCCGATGAGCATTTAAAAAAAAAAACCACTAAGGCGGAAATGTGCGTAAAGTGAGCCCACCTCTGAACCCCTAAATGAGGTAGGATCAGAGCCAGGCTGACTGACTTGTGAAAAAGCAACTCAGCAGATGTCAGCTCGAGTGACTGCAGGATTAATCAACAGATTACCGAGGGAATATTAAAAACTACATGATACAGCTGTGCTAGTTTTATAAACATTGAAACACAGGATTGCTATGTTTGTTTTGTTTGATAAAATGCAGCAGACATCTGTCACACAATAAATACTTCAGCCCAGATGAGATCTGCTCTGTGCCTCTTTTGGTTCCACACTGCTGGGTTCATTTCTGAACCCGTACATGTGAGCGGGACCAGGCCGGCTTCACCTATGATTTTATGAATGACCCGAGGGAGCTTAAAGTGCCTGTGACATCAAATTTTTGTAATAAATGTGAATGCATTTTTGGAAAAAGAACATTGACAACATATTGCAAAAACAAATTTCACGTCGTTGAGAATAACAGTTGTTGAGATATTTTCATGTGAAGAAACAGGAAGTGATGTTACAGGGGAGTGTCTGCATGTAAACAGAGCGTTGTTACAATAATTAGAGAAGAATCTGATGTTTCTTTAGATTATTTTGAGTCACTATCAGAGTTGAAGAAGAGTCTACATAAGATTGCTTCAATAAACAAAGACTAGAGAGTTTCTTTTCTTAAAGAGTTCCCCTTTGATGTCACTTCCTGTTTCACTTTGCCGAGCCAAATTCAAGACAAAATATGCCAGTTCTGTGGCAAAATGGGTAAAATCATGTGTATTGTGCTAATTTTCTTAAATATAAATATGTTTTCTTTGACTTTTTGTATTTGGAGGATAAGCATGTCAAAGGCACCTTAAAGTGTATCTTACTCTCCTGTGAAAAGATAACTCCGCCCCAAGG
>NW_013952647.1:615698-616310 GCF_001266775.1 Austrofundulus limnaeus | reverse complement strand
CTCTCTCTCTCTCTCTCTCTCTCTCTCTCTCTCTCTCTCTCTCTCTCTCTCTCTCTCTCTCTCTCTCTCTTCTCTGTGTTGGACTCGGGAGGGGAGAGAGCTCACCCTGCGTGCCTGTTAGCAGGTAACACAGGTACAGGAAGCAACAGTGGCCAAAATACTGAAGAAACTCACCCAAATAAGCGAACTGTGAGATTCAGTGTTTTATACTGGATTACTTTGGTTAATTCTGTGATTCAGTCTGCATTTCCTTTGCAAACAAACAAACAAAAACTGAGACTTTCTGTGTTGCTGATAAAACAGTTTCTCTGAGCCAAATGGAGCATCGCTGGGTGATGTTTCTCACAGAGCTCTCATTGTTGGGCGATGTTTCTCACAGAGCTCTCATCACTAGGCGATGTTTCTCACAAAGCTCTCATTGGGTGATGTTTCTCACAGAGCTCTCGTTGGGCAATGTTTCTCACAGAGCTCTCATTGTTGGGCGATGTTTCTCACAGAGCTCTCATCACTAGGCGATGTTTCTCACAGAGCTCTCATTGTTGGGCGATGTTTCTCACAGAGCTCTCATCACTAGGCGATGTTTCTCACAGAGCTCTCATTGTTGGGTGATGT
>NW_013952647.1:611301-613655 GCF_001266775.1 Austrofundulus limnaeus | reverse complement strand
TTCTCACAGAGCTCTCGTTGTTGGGTGATGTTTCTCACAGAGCTCTTGTTGTTGGGCAATGTTTCTCACAGAGCTCTCGTTGTTGGGTGATGTTTCTCACAGAGCTCTTGTTGTTGGGTGATGTTTCTCACAGAGCTCTCGTTGTTGGGTGATGTTTCTCACAGAGCTCTTGTTGTTGGGTGATGTTTCTCACAGAGCTCTCGTTGTTGGGCAATGTTTCTCATAAAGCTCTCATTGTTGGGCGATGTTTCTCACAGAGCTCTCATCACTAGGTGATGTTTCTCACAGAGCTCTTATCACTGGGCAATGTTTTTCAAAGAGCTCTCATCTCCAGTTGATGTTTCTCATAGAGTTCTCATTTCCAGTTGATGTTTCTCACAGAGCTCTCATCTCCAGTTGATGTTTCTCACAAAGTTCTCATTTCCAGTTGATGTTTCTCACAGATCTCTCATCACTGGGCAATGTTTATCAAAGATCTCTCATCTCCAGTTGATGTTTCTCACAGAGCTCTCGTTGGGTGATGTTTTTCAAAGAGCTCTCATCTCCAGTTGATGTTTCTCACAGAGCTCTCATTTCCAGTTGATGTTTCTCACAGAGCTCTCATTTCCAGTTGATGTTTCTCACAGAGCTCTCATTTCCAGTTGATGTTTCTCACAGAGCTCTCGTTGTTGGGTGATGTTTCTCACTGAGCTCTCATCACTGTGCAATGTTTCTCACAGGGCTCTTATCTCTAGGCGATGTTTCTCACACAGTGCTCATCTTTGGGCAATGTTTCTCACAGGGTTCCCATCTTCAGGCGACGTTTCTCATGGAGCTCTATCTCTGGGTGATGTTTCTCATAGAGTTCTCTTCGGGCAATGTTTCTCACACAGCTGTCATCTCTGGGTGATGTTTCTCACAGAGCTCTCATCTTCGATCTATTTTTTCCACAAAGTTCTCACCTTCAGGCGATGTTTCTCAGAGCTCTCATGGGATGTTTCTCCCACAGCTCTCATCTTTGGGTGATTTTTTTCTCACATATCTCTCATTGTCGGGCATTGTTTCTTACAGAGCTCTCACCTTCGGGCGGTATTTCCCTCAGAGCTCTCATGACGTGGCATTGTTTTTGTCTAAGCTGTCATGTTCTGTCAATGTTTCTCTCATAGCTTTCATTGATTTTATTATTTTTTATTATTTATTTGCTGTGTGCTATTTCTCTCAGAGCTCTCATGGCCTGGGCGACATTTCTCTCAGAGCTCTCATCATTGGGCAATGTTTCTATTAGTGCTTTCATGGCCTGGTGATGTTTATCTCAGACCTCTTATCATCAGGTGATGTTTTTCACAAAGCTCTGACATCCAGACAAACTGCGTCTGGAGGCAGAGTGTCCGCAGCAGCAACAATCTCTGTGTTAAACTAATGATGAGCAGAATGAATCATGTTTACGTGGTAAAGCAGCACCAGTTTAATGAGGACAGAAAGGTCCAACAACACCAATTATATAAAATTAACTGGAGATGCCTTCAGGAGGGAGGAGATGATGTGGATAGCCAAATTGTGCTGACAAAGAAGTTCCTCCACCAGCGGTGTCACAAGCTTCAGCTCCACTTAGGGCTTGGGTACTGGATCAGGACTGACTGGAGGAGTGAACTGGAGCTGATTTCAGCAGACATCACACTCATTCACTATTTATAAAACAGATTATTGTAGGATGTGCGGGGCTGAATTTCTAAATATGTAACTGTACTACGTAGTACAAATTTTGAATTACAGGAAACAATTTTAAAATGCTACAAAATTAAATGAAATTGACTAAAACACTGAAGCTTATTTACATAAATAATCATGTGTCTTTGCTAAGCAGTAAATTGAGCCAGCGGGCTGCACTGAGAACATCAGAGTGAATTACGGCATATCAGGTTTTTATTTCTTTACAAATGATTGTTTGTCTTGATTGTGTCTGTGATGGACACAATCTGTTCATGGTGTCCCCTGCCCCTCTCACAAAGTGACCTCTGGAGACACACACCAGCCTTCCTGCGACTCTGAATGGAAAACATTAAAAAAATAGATAAATATTTATTTACAGGTTGAAAATCTTGAAAGAGAAAATAAACTAGTTATATGGAAGACTAATAATAAATAAATATATAATAAATACCATTTATGAGATGTCTAAAAGAGTGATTTCATAAACAAAGTTTAACAATGAAGCAGTGGGCTGAAGAGCAGCTGAAATCTTTTGTTCATCAGAATGAAACAGGAAAAAGAAGTGAGATTTTGTTAATCTAATATATAATTTCAAGGTAAGTTATAAAAAATTTAAATAAAACGGACATAATTCATTATTAAATGCTTTAGGTCTGGACTGAAAG
>NW_013952647.1:609140-610974 GCF_001266775.1 Austrofundulus limnaeus | reverse complement strand
ACCTATACAATTTTTTTTCCTTTTGATTTTTTACCTGGATTACTGAGATGCATCAGGACAGATGTCTGATGGATCTTTATGAAAGCTTAAGAAATAATTGTTTGGTGCACAGCTGAACTGATAAACTTCTGGAGTTAACCCACTGTATTTATTCGTGTATAATACGATCTCATGTATAATACGACCCCCACTTTTTTTAGCTTAAAAAGCATGAAAAATTTAATCCTCAAACTACCTCCAATTTCATACAGACTTCAAGATTTTTCAGCCTTTGCAGTCCTTATACATATCAGTAAAATGACTGTTCATTTTATTTTAACAGCATATGTACTAGAAGGTATTTTGACAAGTATATATCAGCAAACTATGATTTTGAACATCATATGAATTCTGGCATTTTACACATAGTCCACCAGGATGAACCAACACAAAAGTCAGAGACTTCACATGAGATTTGGGCCATCTTCTGGGGGAAAAGCAGATTACTTCCTACTCGCGAGCGCCCCCTCTGGTGGGGAAACGTTATTTCAGGGATGTAAACTTTTCAGAACACCGGTAGACGGCAGCCATTACAGACGGACATGAGTTTGTTGTTGTTCGAGGAGCGGCTCAGCCACACACTTATGTCATTAGTTTGCTATGTAGGAATACTTTCCCCCCTTTTTTTCACTTCATGTCGCCTGCCTGGATCTGTTATTATCTCGCTCTGAAGCACGGAGGAGTGTCAGGGGTAAGCTCGCTTCAACTGCTTTTTACGTTGTGGTCTCATTCCCGGACTCAAGCATTTTGTGAATGAAGCCGATATTTTCAGTTAAAATACATAAGTAAAAGTATTTATCCTAGTATAGTACTATCCCCCAACTTTATGGATGATTTTATGGATTTAATTTTACGTATTATACTTGAATAAATATGGTAATTAAAAATGATCTGGAGGACGAATATTTTATATTACAAAAACCACATAGTTTACCATCTTGTCATCTTGCTTTGATTAACATGCTAAATGCATGTGTTGATTGGGAAGAGATATGCTGTGAAAGAAACACTCTCCTGCTTCTTCCAAAGCTTCTCTGAGGCTGTCAGAGGTGAGATCTTCCATCTGAAACTGTGATATGCTCTCAGCGGATTTGCATAATATTTGCACATCTATTTTACACAGTTTCATCCAATCTGGGCTCGGCCTCTTTCTTCAGGAGGACGCTCTGCTGCGACAGCCTCTCACGCTGTTGTTGCTATAATTTCCATCTCTGTGTGGGAGAGACAGAAGCACAGATTTTCTGTTTGTGAACATGAAGCAGGCTCAGACAAACACACCAAAGAAAAATCAAAGAGGTGCGAAAATAACAGAGGGAGGAAGGAAAACAAAGGGAACCTTCCTGCATGGTTCCATATGGAGGGAGTGGGAAAACTGAGCCTCCGTTTGCAGAACCACAGGGATGTTTCTGGCCCATTAGGATAAATTCAGGTTACATGGACGACATCCTCCTTTCTATTTTGTTTAGACTCATTTAACTATCAATACAACAATTGTTCATCCTCAATCTTACATAAACCATTGTTGCATTATCTTTTCTTTCAGTCATAACTGCTGACTTCTTCAGTTTATTAATGCAGCCCAACACAGTGGTGTTATTTTAAACTGGACATTATTACACAGCTGGTGTTGTGCTGTAAATGTTCTGTTAAAGAGTTCTGCAGATGATAAATCAATCCATGACCCTTACAGATTACAGAAAAGATCTATCTATCTATCTATCTATCTATCTATCTATCTATCTATCTATCTATCTATCTATCTATCTATCTATCTATCTGTCTGTCTGTCTGTCTG
>NW_013952647.1:606405-608962 GCF_001266775.1 Austrofundulus limnaeus | reverse complement strand
CCGTCCGTCCGTCCGTCCGTCCGTCCGTCCGTCCGTCCGTCCGTCCGTCCATCCATCCATCCATCTTCACCCACTTATTCCTTTTTAGATCACATGGAGTTGGTTCCAGTCTCTAGTCGGACCTGGACAGAACTGTCAGAGTTTTTAACATCGTCTCGCTGAAAAATTTCAAACGTTCCATAAAAAAGACACCTGGGGTCTCACGTACAAAGACTTGTGTGGATTTCTTACTGGAACGTGGCGTACGGTCAAATCCAGAAAACGGCGTGCGCACAAAAAAAAAATCCAGCATCAAACTGTGCGTACGCCTGAATCCACGCACATTTCTTTTGTGCATCATAATTAACGTAGAACTGAGCGCAGGTAAGACACCTCCCCTGACACGCCTTCATTAACATGTTAAACAGATGCAAATTGCTTCCTGCATGTGTGAAGGACATGTTTGTTTGATCCCTGCACGATCAGAAATGATTTCTAGAGTCAGGAAAATAGGGTTGGGCATAATCGTATCATGTGCAATTAATCGTCAGAAAAACATTAATCGATTATTTTTTGGCACTTGACGATTAATACGATTATTGCCACCACCAGTCTGCTCGGTGCTCCTCTCCGCTTCAAATGTGACAAACATTAAAAAGAAAAAGTTCTGTAATTTATTTATCCATCAACACAATTTAAAATTTGATGTAAAGCCTGAACTCTGTAATTTTGACACAATTTGGAACAGATTTTTACAAAGAGCGAATCTTTCCCACTAAACTGGTCATTTGACTAGGGCATTAATCCCCAGGTACTCCAGGGGATTAATCGTCAAATTAACCGTTATCGGCTAAATACCACAATTAATCATGATTATTTTTTCCCAATATTGCCCAACCCTACAGGAAAATAACGAATTTAATATAGTCAGTGAGAAAAAAAATCCTAAGTAAGAATAGGAATAAAATATATTTATCACACAAAGGACGAGTGATTGTGTGTCAGTATGTGTGTGTGTGTGTGTGTGTGTGTGTGTGTGTGTTACGCCCAATTTACACTACTTGCGTTCCGTCTCCGCTCTGCTCCGGTCCGACCTCCGCAGCAAATACACACCCATTATAACCAGTGAGAGTGTTTACACTGGCTGCGCAGGGTGGCGGTGAGCGGACGGCGATCCGTCAAAATTAGAACAGATCCTATTTTTGACGGATGCTGTAGCTGCGCCGGAGTCATTTTTAGAGATTACGTTGCACCAACAGGAAAAGGAACGAGCATAACATCCGTATTTTCAAAATAAGGCACTTCGGTGGAAAAATTTGTCAGAATAATGTCAAAACTGCAGCTTTTTAAATAAATATATGGCTATATTTCTACACAAATGCTGTCAGAATGTATCGTTCTGTTTGGGAAGCAGATGGAAACATGTAGCATGAAGCATATGTGTACACACGATACACGTGGATTTTATTTTGAAATCAGAAGTTTCAGAAAGCCGACAGCGAGACAGTTTCAACATAGAAACCAAAAGCCTTTATATTGTTGTTTTCAGCTGTGTTTGGAGTTCGTCTTTCACAGAATTAAATTTTTTTTTTGCTGTTATCACTGAATTTATCGCGCAATCTCCTTCCTGCACACTCTGTTGGACCGGAGCGGAGCAGAGGCTGTATAAATTGAGACACAAATGAACACCTGCACACCGCAGCAGAGACGTATGTAATGTAAATTGGGGGTTAGGTGCACGCATGCTGCTGTGTTGCGCAACCGGCTCATCCATCCATTCTGAGCCTGAAAATGTTAACTTTGTGCACGAGTTTATTACCATAATTACTGTAAACACAGAGGAACTCAGATGCTTGTTTATTTCATAGCTGATATGAAGAAACAAGTCTCTGCACCTCAGTGGAGAGTTTTCATAACATGACATGATGTGCGTCGCAGCCTTTGTGCGCAGTCTGTTTGTCTGTCAAGCTTTTGCTCTCCTACTTACAGCATTTTCACAAGTTGTAAAGTGTACTTCCACGTGTCATTTTGGAGAAATCTACAACAACGTAAACGCCAAGTATGAAACACCTCCACTGCCGGTGAGGGTGTGCGCTCCAGAGCGCGACCATAACTCAGCCTTTAGAATCATATGGATGAGACCATTTCATTGGGCATGATTCGGCTTTGGGTGGACTGGACTGGCACAGTTCCGATCGGTCTCCCAGCTCCCTCTGGAAAGCTCCTGTGGAACCCCAGCTCGCTGCTGCTGCATGCACGGCGCACCGGATCCTCGCTGTGCGGTGCCCCAGAGCGCAACAGTGCCAAACTGAAAAAGGATTATTCCTGAAAACGGCTGATGAGCCACTCGTCATCGTGGATCACAAAATTCTGTTTATAAATCAATATTCTGTGTGTTACACTATTTATTATATCCTCCAGTAAGGCTGAATCCATTCCTGTTAAATTTATTTCTGGCACAACTTGGCACGTCCTTTATTTAACTGCGTCCATGTGGATGTAATAATTGTTAATCATGTGGATGTAATAATTGTTAATCATGTGGATGTAATAATTATTAATCATGTGGATGTAATAA
>NW_013952647.1:600426-604961 GCF_001266775.1 Austrofundulus limnaeus | reverse complement strand
TAGTTGATGTCATCATTTTCCCAGAATGCTTTGCTTGTAAATAAAATGGTTCAGTCCGTGTTAAAATATATTTTTAAAATTTCCCAAAACTAAACAGCCTACAGTATTTTTACAGTCTTTATTTTACAGTTAAAATAAATGTTTATCAAATAAAGTTTAATGTTACAACTAATAGTGGATCTCTTTAATCATGTGTGTCTGCTGTGAACAATAATCATTTTCACATCATGAACAGTTTCTCAGAATCACCTCTAAGTGTCTCCAATGGAACCAGAACCAGAGAAACATGCGTACACCAGCCCTGGAGTTGGCGTGGGGCTGCACACATTTCCATGTTCATTTCAGTTTTGATACATCCGGAGTTTTGCGTGGAAAGTGGCGTACGCAAGGTTTTTGTGCGTACACACTGTTGATACACGAGGCCCCTGATGTTCTAAAACAATACTGTTTTTACTTTGATGGAACCTTTTCAGATCTGTAAGCTGCCTTTTTCAGAGGCATTCATTCAGCCTCATACCATCACCTGTGTGCTGACAGGCTGGTACGTTCCTCTCCTCTTCAGTCCAGAGGACAGTTGTGGCTTTTAAATACATTTTCACATTTTGATTTGACTGAGCACTGAACAGTTCTCCTCTTTGATTCAGTCCACTCTAAATACACTTTGATCCAGACAAGATGGTCTTCACATCTGGTGGCATCTTTGCTTGATAGAGCTTTAGTCACCACAAACTGACTTCACATGCAGTTATTTGATGCAGGGATGTAACATAATCAGACCTGTTTGTAATGCAGTGTTGCTTGGATAATAATGAGAAATGTTGTGTATTGTCATCGCTGTGTTCACATACAATAAGGACTAAACCTCAGCCTTGCTCAAGGACATTACAACATTTGACCACAGCTGGTAATTGAACGTGTGACTTTCCAGTTCTAGGTCAACTGCCTTACCATTTCACCTCAGCCAACGGCTGAAAGCCTGATGGTCACAAGCATTTTATACTGACGCCTTGTCTGTTTTACACTGATTCTGTCAGTTTTTGATGTCATGAATTGCGGTTGATGGGACATTTGAAGTCTCTCCAGTTTGACATTGAACAACTTTATTCTGAAATTGTTCTATCGTTTTAAACTGCTGAACTTCTGCCCATCTTTATTTCCAGTGTGAATAAAAGGTTCCTGTATGTGTAAATATTGCAGCTGCTTTTCAAACTAAATTCAAGCCTTTGATACTTTAGCTAATTGAATAATTATGACGGTCAGCGTGTCTGCAGGTTCGTTTGCAGCATTTGAATCTCCGTAAAGATTTGAATGTGGCTCAGCTAAAGAGCTGGAATTTTCCCCCCAATTCAACGAAACAAAACCCAGAAGCGGGAGAACATCCCCCTGACAGGAACATCAGGTGTAAACTTTGTAGCTGTTGTTTGAGGTGAGAAGCGTGTCCTCAGAGGCTGCTGGGCAGACGGGTTAGCTGTGGGCTCGGCTCGGGTCAGCTCGGGGCTTGGCCCCGGTCCCACCCATCCTCTCTGACAGGAAGTGAAAAGCCTTGGTGATGTACAGCGAGCGTTGAGTCACAGACTGAAGCGACGCTGATGAGAGCAGACGGAAGCCTGACATTTATTGGGCTGATGATGTTTTTATTTTTTGCCTGAATGAGCCGTTTGGAGGTGGGGGTGGGGGGGTGTTGTCGTCTCACTCATAAATGGAGGAGCCATCTTCTTCCTCTGTACACAGTTCACGCTTCATTTGCGTTTCCTCCACACTCCCACGCTCGTCTTTTCCTCTCCGCTGCTCGGGTCTCGTATCTGAATGTGTCAGCAGCTCAAACCGCTGCAGGAGATCCTTTCTGCTCAGCATTCAGAGCTGAGTGGCAGAGCAGGACCCACATCTTTAATCATGCTTTGTTTTTCTGAATAATCAGCGTCTACAAAATGTCACGAGAAAAAACAATGTTCTTGTTGTTTGCAATTTTTTTATAGGATAATGAAATGATTTGAAATAGTTTGTCTAAACAATTTTAATTTGATTCAAAAAGATACTTCTCAAATCTTTGATGAAAACCGAAGAGAACTAATAAGAGTTTAGCCTTTTCTTGCCAGAGTTTGATTCATTTCATCTTATATTGAGACATGATGAAGTTGTAACTGCTCTGGTCAAACTTTCAAAATAAAGTTAGAAATGATCTTATTGTGAGATGTCACCATCAGAGTGTGAATGACTCTAATTCCTAATATTAAAAATATCTCAACTGATATACAAATATTTTATTCTCTACGTAAAAATAAAAGTGTTTAACTTAATTTGTTCCTCACTGTGAGAGGTTATTTTTTTATTTTTATTTACTGTTATTTCACCAGGCAAGTCCCATTGAGATCTCAGATCTCTTTTTGAAGGGAGGCCTGGGCCTGAAGGCAACATATTGTACATGTTTTGGGGGGTGGGGGAAACCTGAGTACCCAGAGAAAACCCACGCAAGCACGATGAAAACATGCAAACTCCGCACAGAAAGACCCCAGGTCCAAAACAGTGATCGAACCCAGGACCTTCTTGCTGTGGGGCGTCGGTGCTAACCACTGAGCCGTCAGGTTCAAGTGTTTGCAAGCTTTCATAAATATCTACTAAATGAATCCCTTTGTGGTTTTATTGCAGTAAGTGGGTTTTAATGATGATGCTGAATGTTCAGGTAATTTGTGGGGTTAGCAACAGTCAGAGGATATGTATATCCAGCCTGCAGCTCTGTTTCTGTGAGTGACTCACATAAGAAGAATATGACTTTAATAAGATTTTCAAATGATGAGTTTAAAAAATCCTATTAACAGATTACATGCTTCATTTACTGTATTTACATCACTGCAACAATCAGAACAACAACATAATCTTTAAAACATAAAAAACAAGCTAATGCATTCCAAATACATCAATGTTTTCATCACTTTATTAAACTGTCAAACATTAAAAAAGATGAATAATAAACATGAATTAAGTGTTAAAAACATGGGAAATGAGAATAATTTACACTGAACTCTTTCAGCTGAGGGAAACTCTTCCATCCAGCTGTCTCTGTGCAAACCTCCCCTAAAGTCCATTTTATCCACAAACTGTTTCACAAAAACAGCGTTTTCTACTGGCTGCAGCATTGTTTGATACAATCCTTGAACTCTTAAAAGGGTATAATTTACGGTTCTTCCTGTCTATCTAAAAGAAAAGATGGCCGCCCTTCAGAGCAGCTGGTCTTCTGACAGCTCTGTGTTAGCTGGAGGTTTGATTGAAGCGCAGAGCCCCGCTGGTTTTTAAGGGGACCCCCCTCCTGATGGATGTGGCTGCAGGACACCCGGTTGACTGAAGAAGGCGAGGAATGACAGCTCGACAGCAGCAGATTACCATTTCAAGCTGAAGTGAACAGCTGCGATTTCATTCTTCACAACAGGCCGATAAAACGTGTTCGTTGTCCCCAAACCTGACACATCGGGTCAGTTTAAAGCTGACTAAAGCTGCCAACCTTTTCCTTTTTGTGTTGACTAATTCAGCAAGCCTCGGAGAAAACACAACAACAACAATTTATGTTTCTGAACAGCTAAATGAATCACTGCTCACCATAATGTGCCTCTGGCTTTAGGAGGAAGTAGTTTTATTTCCATGGAGCACACTAAGTCCTGGATGAGTTCTCCGTTCGTGCTTTATTCCTGTTTTTCATCTGATTGTATTCTTGCGTGCTCAACTTTGATGCCACTCCTTCTTGGGTTTATTTGTTGGATGTGATAAGCAGTGAGAAGAGAGGCAGATTGTGACATGTTTTGTTTTGAAGCAGATATAAAAAAAAAAAAAAAAACATGGACGCAGCCATCTGTGGAACCTCCCACAGCTCAGCCAAGTGCTGACTCCATCTCTGGCTCCCAAAAGAGTCCACTTCTATCACAAGTTTATTTTTGTCCACGGGTAACTTGGCTGCAGCGTCGCTTCTTCTGCAACAACTCCTGTAAATGTGTCTACGAGTAAAGGACTGCACAGCCACCATGACTCCAACATGATCTGAAGTTAAAGAAGCACCGTGGAATCAGCTTCTGATTGACTCTGCTTGGTACTGACCAGAGACCAGCCAATCACTGAAGCACTGCTTATCCATCAATACTTAAAATAACATGGTAACAGTTGCAAAGCTGATTTATTAACAGTGCAGAGCGAGGGTTGAGTGTCAGATGAGACAAACAGTAACACATTCAGCATGTCTGCCTTCATGAATATGCAGGATGTATGATGATTACCCAGAAATTGAAAGTACTGGGAGGAGAATCTGCAGACATAATCATGTTACACCTCTGTGTGTTTTATCAAACCTGAAACTGACTGCTGCCGCTGTTTTCGTGTCTAAACTTAGCACGATTGAAAGTCAGGTGCAAACTGTCTGCTCTGTGATTCAGACGCCCACTGCTGTCGGCTGATTGGAGACAAACTGTGATTTTTTAAAGGGGTAATATCATGTAAAATCAACTTTTTTGAGTTTTATATCATGTTATAATGTTATACTCTCATAAAAAACA
>NW_013952647.1:588933-600206 GCF_001266775.1 Austrofundulus limnaeus | reverse complement strand
GTCTTGTGGAACATGACTTTCATGAGATTAAGCTGGTATTAATCTCATGGAGCAAGGGTTCTTACACATGCATGTTTGAGAAATCCTGCAGCGTTTTTAGGAAGCCATGCTGAGGAGCAAAACGACAGGTGGGGACCAGAAACGCCCCTGGGACATGTCTTTAAGCCGAGCTTCCTCCTGGCGGAGCCCCCCCACATACATACACACACACACACACACACCCCGCCCATGACTCCTGCAGGCTCTCGGGTGAAAAACCGAAAGTGAAACTTAAACTGTCTGCTGATCTCAACATTAGTTTTCACTCAGTGAATCGCCTTTCAGATTACCATATTTTTCAGACTATAAGCCGCACCGGACTATCAGCTGCACCCCCAACATAAAAAAACAGTACACCCAAATTTGCCATCAAAAAAGTGAATTCAACATCAAAACATAAAAGGCAAACCTTTAGGAATTAAAGTTCGGAGGAATACGGTTCATATAACTGACCTTATTTTGGTAGTTTTCTTTAACAGTTTCTGGTCCAACAAAACGTCTCATTCATCGTCCTCCGGCGCACTGAAACCATCGAAGTCCTCCTCTTCAGTGTTGGAGTTAAACAAGCTGAGAAAAGCTGCATCACACAGTGGTATCTGTTGTCCTCCCGGGGTAATGCTGGCTCTGAAGCTGTGGTGCCCTCTTCATGTAGCAGTCCAGCCTTTCAGAACCCATTGGTGATGGTGGACTCATTCACTCTGCTCCACGCTGTTAGGATCCACTGGCAGACATCAGGAAATGACGCTCTTCACATTCGGCCAGTTTTTGTGAATAAACACATTCGGCCAGTCATCCAGGCCTCCCATTCACCTCTGAGTGCTGCTTTAAATGCACGATTCACACTGATGTCCAGCGGTTGCAAAAACTTTGTTGTACCTCCAGGAATAACGGCAGGAATTGAGTTTGTTTTCTTGATGGCTGCTTTCACGGAATCCGTGATGTGGGCCCGCATACTGTCCAATATCGTGTCTGTCGAAGATCCGTCGTGTCGTGTCTGCTACTAGCTAAAACAAAATGGCGCTACACCTCCGGCTAAGCTGGCAGTATGGTCGCTCGGCTGTGGACCGGTCGACGTGCCGTCACGTGATTGTTCGGCGTTTGTTTTCGCACTGACCTTTCATAGTTCCCCCAAGAAACCCAGAGCCCAGCTGCTGGGAAAGCTCTCCTGCTCCAGCAGACGTCACTGCATGGGATTCCTTCCCCGGCGAGTGCAATGAGGAAAAAAAAGGTCTGCGGCTCTTCACTCGACGTTTATCCACAAACTGGTCCTGGATTAAGCTCCAAAGTTTTTATCAGTCAGATTCCACTGTGAAAAATGTCTGTTTTATCCCCTTTTATGAGTTTTTGGCCATTGACTATCTTTAAATCGCTGCTTCCTGGTCAACAGTCGGCTCTGGAAGGATCGCTTTTTTTTTTCCTTTCTTTTTTTGAAGCGAGTGGTTGAAGCAAATGGAGCATAAGAGCCCCGTTGTGGCTGAAGAAAAAATCCATGTATAAGCCGCACCGGACTATAAGCCGCATGGTTCAAAGTTCAGGAAAAAAGTCGCGGTTTATAGTCCGAAAAATACGGTAAAAATACATTTGAGGTAAAGTATTTTCAGATGCCAAGTAAACTGAATCATGGTGCATGCACACACACACACACACACACACACACACACACACACACACACACACACACACACACCGAACGGGACGAGACAAAGGCAGAAGGTGGTTCTTAAAGAGACAGAGGCCAATTTCAAGGCGTTTAGAAGAGGAAGTGATGAGAAGATAAGTTTATTTTCTATTTAAACATAAAAACATCATTTTAATAACAACTAAAGGTGACATAGATACTTTATTATGGTATAGTATTTAAATATATGCCTGAGAAACACATAATATTGCCCCTTTTAAGAAAATGATTAACATACTGCTTTTTATTTCAATACAAGTATTAATAAACTGTTGATTTGCAAGGTCTAAACTCATTAATCCAACACTCACAATCCACTTTAATCCTAACAAAACAGACCAGACAAAAGTTAAGTTTTACTGGTTTTAGAGCTGCAGCTGCTCTTCAGATTTTAAAACAACACTTGTGACCTTCATACCAAAGAAGTAATGACGTCTGTAGTATTAGATGTACACATACTATCACACCTCTGCTAGTTATACTAGTTGACTTTGACTAAAGTCATTCTTCAAGCCTTCCTGTCACAGCTCTGGCTTCAGTTTTACTGACCAGAATCTCGAGGTCTTCAAAACTCCTGCAGCTTTTCCCAACCCTCCTGCTCCTGGATGCCTCTGCAGGAAGGAGCAGGACTTCAGGTTTCTCTCTGAGCCTGAGGAGGAGGATGTCACAGCAGGACGTTGTTCGTGTTGTTCTACCAGATTACCATCAAACGCCTCCTCAGAGCCGTCTCTTCACCTCCACTCTGCTGGTGTGGTGCTGACGTTTTGGGGTTAAGCTGTGGGGTAGAGGTGCTCTACTCTTTGTCACAGGAGGTGATTCTCACTGACACGTGTCTCCTGACCGCCACTGCTCAGTTTGGAGCTGAGGAGGTCCTTGTAAAGCTGAGCTGGTAACCGATACACAATCTTTGTGCATTTTGTGAGCAGGAAACCAACGAGACCAAGAAGATTGTAGATCAATAAATATGTTTGTATATAGAATTTTTGTGGGTATAATGTTGATTAATCAGATATTACTGTGATTAACAAAAGAAACCTACAACTTAAAACTAGTTTTAGCTGCTGTAAAATGACTGAAGTTTTGCAGAACGGATGATAAAATCTTAATCTGAGATCATCACAGGTACGGCTCCATTTTGTGTTGTCTCAGACATTTTCACAGTCCGAACGTGAAGTCACGAGAATTTTTTTTTGATTCGTTGTCTGCCTCGTCGTTGCCTCAGCACAGATGGTCATTGTTTCTGACAGCTGATTGGTCCCCTAACCTCTGCACAGCCCCCTTCGCCCTGAGGAAAATCCTGCCGCCTCACAGCAGATCAGCAGAAAACCTGCTGCCTGTCATCACACTGTCACCGCCACGAGGAGAGGAGCTGATTGTACCAACAGCTCACACTCACATCCTGTCCACGCCGCTCGATTCTGTAATCATGTTGGTGGGATAAAGAGAGGAAAACTGTTTCTGTCATGATCTGCAGCAGATACTTGACTCAGTTTAGATCCTCTGTCCAGGCTTTTTAAGGTGAAGGAACAAATGGACTGAAACTGGTCGGCTTCCAGTTTAAAAGCTTGTGAAAAGTTTCTCCCATATCTAAAGGACAAATACAAAAAAAAATTTAACATAAAACAAGAAAAAAATAATTGATGGGTAGCTTGTTTATAACACGACCACCATCAGTTTGCCAACATTCACAAGATTACCATTAACAAGAAAAAGAGGAAATAAAAGAGGATTTTATATTTTATTTTACTGTATTACCTGGCTGATGTGTAGAAGAAAACATTAATTTTATTATTGGACTAAACCGGTCCTGTTTTAGGTAAGTTCAGAAATAAAAAGGCAAAGGCACATCTCCTGGCCAAAGGCTTTGAAAAAGTGATTCATTTTCATTACCTCTTGGTTGGATTATTGAAATGCTTTAAATGTTGGTTTAGATAAATCTTGTCTGCATTGTTCACGAGTTGTCCAGAATGCAGCAGTTTTAACAGCTCTTTTAACAGGTACCTAAAAATATGAACACTGTTTCTGTGTTTGTTGTTGTTTTAGCCATTCATTTGGCACTTCAGTCAATTTCTGTTGTTTTTATGTGCTATATAAAGGAGAGGAGAGAAACCCAGACATCCCTCTCCACAGTGACACTTTTCAGGCGTTCCCAGGCCATGAGGATACATAATCCCTCCAGTGAGTCCTGGGTCTTCCCTGTTTCCTCTTACCAATGGGACGTGCCCGGAACACCTCTAAAGAGAGGCATCCAGGAGGCATCCTAATCATATAAATCACCTCAACTGACTCCTTTCGATGTGGAGGAGCAGTGGCTCTACTCCAAGGTCCCCCCAGATCACCCCATTTGTAAGGCTGAGCCCGGCCACCCTACAGAGGATGCTCATTTTGGCAGCTTGGTAGCTGAATTTCAGTTTTTTTTTTTACATAATTCTCAGCTGCAGCTCAACATAAATTAAGGAACAGAAAATTTGTCTGTCATTGCAGGCATCCAAAAGTCTGCAAGCAACTGGACAGTTAAGTGGCAGCAGGGGGACTTACGTGCAATTTCTTAACTCAAATATCCAGAAAATGTAATTTTGACTCATCATAATTTCATTTGAGATACTGCATCTTGAATTGCATTACAGATGAGTGATCCTTCAGTGATTAATGAGGTGACGTCAATTTACATTTCAAATTGTCAAAATTATTTTTAAGATATCTTGAATTATTCTTCTGACTAGTCAGAAACACAACTATCTTTAATTACCATCCAGGATAGTCAAAATGTAGGTTTTCATAGTCAAAACTAATTTTTAGACATCTAGAATATAATTACAGATAATCAGACAAAGTTGATTATATGTTAAATGTGTTGACTTCACTTTGTAGTCCAGCTCTCTGCTGATCCTCCTGGATTCTCCTCTACCTTCTTAGATTTTGTGAAAGGGGTGCCACAGGGTTCTGTACTGGATCCCATTCTTTTCTCCCTTTACATCAACGGCCTGTGCAGCAATCTGTCAAATGCCTTCCATCATTACTACGCAGATGACACCATCATTTATTGCTGTTCATCCTCCCTCAGCCAAGCTTTCACCTCTCTTCAAGACGCTTTTAATATCATTCAGTCATGTCTGCAAAAACTTAAACTTGTCTTAAACCCTGAAAAAAGCAAGATCACTCTTATCCAACAAAAAAACAGCAATCAGAGAACCCACCTCAAATCAAAACCAAGCAGGGACGTCAAACAGAAATGGTCTCCACCTACAAAAATCTAGGTTTCCACATTGATAGTGACCTGTCTTTTAAAACACATATCTTCAAAATGGCCTCTAAACTCAAACTGAAGCTAGGCTTCTTCTTCAGAAACAAATTCTGCTTCACATGCAAAACAAGGAGAATATTAGTAGCTACTACATTCATGCCGATATTAGACTATGGTGATGTGCTCTACATGAGTGCTGCATCAAAATACCTCCAGTCCTTAGACTCTATTTACCACAGTGCCCTTCGGTTCATTACTGACTCCAGTTTTCACGCTCATCACTGTGAGCTTTACGTCAAATCTGGCTGGTCATCTCTCAACACCCGCAGATACACCCACTGGACATCCATCATCTACAAGACCCTACTACACTTAGTCCTGTCACACCTTACCTCCTTGATACAAACAACACACAGTCATTACTCCCTGCGCTCTAATGATCTAGTCCTCCTATCTGTGCCTCCAGTCAGAACTGAACTAGGAAAAAGAGCGTTCAGCTTCACAGCCCCCTCAGCCTGGAAAACTTACAGACAGATCTGAAACTGTCAACACTCATCTCTCCTAGATCCTTCATGTCAACCATTATAGATAACATCATCAAGACGCTTGACCATTGCAGATGTTTCTAAACATTACTTATCCATTATACATGTCACTGTCGGTTTCTTAACTGAATCTACTCAAACGTTGTCTGTCTGTTTTTATTCATCTATTTATTTTTTTCTCACCTAAATTTCTTTTCAAGTCTACCAAATATTGTAAATACCTATAGAATTCTGTCTTATCCAGATGGTTCTGAACTGTCAACATCTATTTATTGTGATTCTAGTTTTCTTTTTTCCCTTATTTTCTTTTTGGTCAATGCAAATGCTTTGTCAATTACTATGTGACGTGTGCTGCTGACCACTTGACCATGTCACCCAATAATGAACTGTAATCTTATTCAGGAGCAGGAGACAAGTGAGTTTTCTCCTGAGACTCCAGTTTCCTCTCATGGATCAAAAACATGCATGTTAGGTTATTTGGTAACTCTAAACTGTCACAATTGAACTTCATCCCTTTCTTGACCTGTGTCACTTGAAGATCAAGAAAGTACCAGCACCACTTTGCCTACAGGACAAACAGGTCAACAAAGGATGCTGTGTCACTGGCTCTTAACTCTACCCTGACCCACCTGGACCAGCTTGATTGCTACAAGTGTGTGCGGATCGTATTTATTGATTATAGCTCTGCCTTCAATACTATCTGCCCCTACAAGCTCACCACCAATCTGAACCTCCTTGGCATCAACACACACCTGAGCAACTGGGTCCTGGACTTTCTTACAAGTAGACCACAGACTGTGTGCATGGGGGAGCGAGTCTCCTCCAACATCACCCTAAATCAGCGGTCCCCAACCTTTTTTTGCGCCACGGACCGGTTTATTGTCAGACATATTTTTACGGACCGGCAGGTATGACGGATGAATACAACAAAATAAAATGATAGCCTACAAACAACACAAGAACAAGTATTTTGTGAATATAATGATAAGCATCAATCCACTCACTTCGTAGTTATATGTAACCTTATTAGCAGCGTCTTCCTGACGTGCCAACGACTTTCCCCCTTTGCCTTCGTAAAGAAACTTTCCAAAGACATCTGTTTTCACAGAGACAAGCATCTTGACATGTCAAGAGTGGGTTATAGATGGACGTAACACAGAGAATCCGGTCGTTTTTCAAAATAAAACATTGTTCAGACTCAAATAATAAATATGACGAAAACAATGTAAGTTATTTATTCTTTCTGTGCGGCCCGGTACCAAATGACCCATGGACCGGTACCGGGACTGCTGCCCTAAACATTAAAGTAGCACAGGGTTGTGATTTGAGCCCCTTCCTCTTCTCCCTCTATACACAGGAAACCCACCCACAAGACCAATTCCATCATGAAATTTGCAGAAGACACCTTTGTAATAGGCAGGGTCACATTCACATTCAGTGATTGCATTGCCTACAGATCAGAGGTTGAGAACCTGGTTTGCTGGAGTCAAGAAAACAACTCGATCTTCAATGCAGCAAAGATGAAGGAACTGATCCTGAACGTCAGGAGACTGAGACCACCCAATCACAATCAGCAGAGAGAGTGGAGGTTGTGCAGAGCATCAAGTACCTCGGCGTCAACATCAGCCTTGACATGACCTGGACCGTCAATACCACAGCAACGGTCAAGAAAGGTCTCCAAAGGCTTCACTTCCTGAGGTGCCTAAAGCGAGCCTGACTCCCACAGCAGCTGCTGGTGAGCTTGCACAGGTCAGTCATTGACTCTGTTCTCACATGTCAGTATGGTACTCTGGCTGCACTGTAGAAAATAGGAAAGCTCTCTAGCGCATAATCAACACTGCTGGATCATCGGCACCCAGCTCCCCAGACTAGAGGACTTACAGTATATAGGACACGCTGCACCAGGTGTCTCACAGCCATAATGAAGGACAGTACACATCCTGAAAACATCTTCTTCACCCCACTGCCCTCTGGGTGACACTACAGGATACCGTACGCATGGACTACAAGACTGAAACCACAACAAACCCAACAGATTAAAACTCCACTTCCATATAAACTGCACTCAGTTCCACAGCTACTACGTCACTTTAAGCAAATTGCACTCAACTCTTTACTGCTACTGCTCTTTTACTGTAAATACCAGCTTCCTATTCATAGCAGGGTTGGGCATAATCGTAGCGTGTGCAATTAATCGTCAGAAAAACATTAATCGATTACTTTTTGGCACTTGATGATTAATATGATTACTGCCACCAGGCAGACTGACTGGATATTACCCCTGTCAGTCTGCTCGTTGCTCCTCTCCGCTTCAAATACGACGAACATTAAAAATAAAGTTCTGTAATTTATTTATCTATCTACACAATTTAAAATAGGATGTATAGCCTTAAGTCTGTAATTTTCACACAATTTGGAACAATTTTTCACAAATGGCAAATCTTTCCCACTAAGTTGGGCATGTGACTACGAAATAAGGGTGTCCCGGGACTCCAGGGGATTAATCGTCGAATTAATTGTTATCGGCTAAATACCACAATTAATCGTGATTAATTTTTTGCCAATATTGCCCGACCCTAATTCATAGTTATATAGTTTTCATTTTTCATTTAATTTTATGTTGCATTTTGTATTTTGTTGTATTTATCTGTATTTGAACTTTATTTGAACGTTAACACCTGGAAGATTGTTCCAACAAAATTTCATTGTTTTGTGCAACGACAATAAAGATATTTTATCCATCTTATGTTCATCTTATTTCATCCTCAGCTGTTTCTACATTCCTTCTGAATATTTGAAAAGTTCAACCTGAAGCCAACAGCCTAAACCTTAAGTTTGAATAAAAAATAAATAAAAAAACTGTAGCAACTCTGTTTGTTTCATGAAGATGAGTAAAACAAGTTTAGTTCAGTTCACAATCGCAGAAAAAGTGTTTCATTTGTTATGAGTCACTGAAAGTGTTTGCAGCTTTTGCCCAACTTGTGAAATGTTCCACTTTATTTTTTTTTCTTCTATTATAAAACAGTCCTAAGCCGGGTCGTGCTGAAGAACACTTTAAAACGTAGAGTTCGAGTTCCCACAGGTCTGTTCTGGTGTCACATAAAACTGTTGTGCTGATGAGGGGAGCTGCTTGTTAAAGATGAAACAAAGAGTTGGTGATGCTCTCTGTGCACCATCTGACCTGACAGCCGGACCTCACATCAAAGGCACAGACAGGAGAAAACAACTTTTTATTTTTCTTTTGAGCCAAGTTCTTCTGGTGATATTCACATTTTTCCTGACAGTTTTCTTTTTTCTTCTGAATTTTCTTTTTGGGAAAAAAATCCACGAAACAAACAAATCAGGCCTAATTGAAAGTCGAAACAAAATGTTTTATTTTTTTCAACTTGAACTGTCTGTTAGCCAAATATATTTTGAACTACTGGACTTATTTGAATTTATTTACTTGCTTTAGAACATAACGTTATCAGTCGTTAATTTTTCATAGCAGGTAGTAAAAAGTGTTTTAGACGAGAAGCATCTTCTGTTGACAGAGTTGAAACATTTTTGGTCCAAACTTAAACGTATTGTCTGATCTCAGGTGATTTTGTGAGATTGAAGCGTTCACTGACATTTGTCCAGTGGTTTATGAGATAGTGTATTTTGTCAAGAGAGAGAGATCGAAAGAGATGACTCCAAATAGTTAGTGGCAAAGGTAATTAGAGATTTTGCAGAAATTGTGAAGTGAGAGTTTTTTTAACTGAACCTAATATGGTTGAGTCTGGTGATCTGAGCAGGGTCTTCTACACAGCGTTGTAAAGGCTCCTGCATACTCCCTCCGAACTGCCCAAATGGGTTCGGATAGTCGCAGTTTCATGACAAAAATTGTCATTCGGTTCGCATTGCCGACATTTCGGCAGCTTCTCAACACAACCCGTGGGTTGAACTTTTCACCCTCCTCCACATAAGAACTTATTGTGTGATTGGTCAGAAGTTCGTGGGAGTGTTTGTTTGTGCTGAAAGCACTCATAGGCTGCATTTTGTTTTAACTGCTTGCTTAAAATAAAAAAAAAAAAGGTTAAAAAAAGGAAAAGCGATGCGCTTCTTGAGCCGAATGTTGTAGCAGGAAGCAGTGATTCTTAAACAAAGTCAAACGGCCAAAAACACGTGTACGGAGATAAAACAGGCATTTTGCACAGTGGAATCTAACTGATAAAAACTTTGGAGCTTTGACCAGGACGGAATTGTGAATAAATAACATCGGGTGATGAGTCTCTGACTTTTTTTCCGTACAGCAGACTCCAGCGGGAGGAACCCCCCTGTAGTCACGTACGCTGCAGTGGGAGGGGTTTCCCCAGGAGCTCAGCACAGGTGTCTCAGGGACCATGAAAGGTGTGAGTGAAAACGAACGCTGAAAAACCACGTGACTGCACATCGACTGTTGGGCTTCGGATGGAGTATGCAGAGAATATTAGACACAACCTTAGATTTTTCTACCTGGATTGTTGAGGTGCATTACAATATCTTAAACTACAGAAAAGCCCAATTATTATTATTATTGTTTTTTTTTTTATAAATTTTAACTAGAAAAATTTGACTTTGATTTTCAGAGGGGAAAAGTAAAACCAAGTGCAGAGGTATGGATCCTTCTCAGACTAACAAGTTGATTTTGATTGATATTGAAAAATTTCTGTTTAATGAAATGAAATTTATGCTCACCCTCTTTTTAATACATGGGAAGGCCAGTATCGTAAATAGACTATGGAGTTATGTTTTAACCTTAAAGTTAGAAAACAATGATCTGAATATTAATGACAAAACATGTGATTTTAAGATCCTTCTATGAACAGACCATGGTCATCAACTCATCCGAAGTAACAGATTAAAGCATGATTAGAGACAGAAGAGTCTTCTTGTTTTTGCAACTTTGATTCACAACAATAACAATTATTTACCTCATGAACCTTTGAACTGTTGAAAATTCAAAGTTTTTCTCTTCTTGAAGACAAGATCCAGGAGTATTCAGGGACTAAAAATATATTACCAGCAATAAATAATGAAACCCACAGGAAGAGTAATAATAGTAAAGCTCTGCAGCTCTTCAGCTGATAGATGCTCCCTGAGTGTCTCTGTTTTCACTGTTTTCACCAGATCCATTTCTGTTTGACCCCAAAGACTCATAGAGATCAGTTCAACAATGACTTAAAGGAACAACTGCTGTTTTATTCTGCTCCCGTCAGAGTGGATCTACACTTTGTCCCGACAATTAAAAGTTGATCGAACTTCAGTGGATTCTTTATGTAGAAAAGCTCTGAGTCGACTAACAAGGATCAGAAGGAATAAAAGTGTCCCATAATTTCTGTTCAATGAGTGTTTTAGACCAAACAGAGACTGACTGCAGGAAGAAAAGTAGTTTAAACCCTTTAACTCTAAAGGGTTAAATTCATGAAACGGGAAAGAGTTTACCATTGTTTAAAGATATGTGACACATTTATTTGAATTACATTAAGTTTAGTTATAAAGAGACAATTCACAACAAATTTCATCTCCAGAAACTACACAGAAAACAGGAAGTCTGAATCCAGGTTCAAACAGTGAAATCTATGATGGGATTGAACTTCATTTACTGCCTATATGTTCTTAACAATCACGCAGTACTATGATGGAGTGTGCAGGGGGGTCCTCTTGGACCAAGCTGTTAATGATGGAACGTTTTGTGTGTGTGTGTGTGTGTGTGTGTGTGTGTGTGTGTGTGTGTGGTGTGTGTGTGTGTGTGTGTGTGTGTGTG